>NC_031770.1:40658878-40736815 GCF_001522545.3 Parus major | reverse complement strand
GCCCTGCCGCCGCCGCGCCCGCCGCCCGGGCTGGCTCTGTCCCGCCGGGAGCCGCGGGGTTCGAGAGGTGAGAGAGGCATCTTGGCGGCTGCCGGTAGTTGGCTGTAGCGGTGGTACCCTGGGGATGCCAGGTAATGAGAGTTCCGTGTAGAACAAAGAAAATGTAGACGGGAAGCGCTGGCGGCATCCCTGAGTCCTTGCAGTAATGTGTGGAGTTGGCAGTGCTGAAGTTATTTGGCTGTACCCAGGGAACTGGATTTCTACACATGCCGGAGAATGCTTTTGCTCCATTCATTGTGAGCTGAGACACATACGGAGATGCAATTATGTGGTTTATAACTGCACAGTGCTACAGGGCAAACCCAGCATCACGTTAAGAGTCACTTTATCCCAGCTATGTTTGGGTACAGAGGATTGTATATATATATAGAAGAGAGAGGAGTTTGTATCATGGCACTGAAAATGGGGCTGAAAAGTACCCCATTACTCAAAACCTTCATCTAGTGTAGATCCCATTATCCTGCAAGGATTTTTGACTGAATATTTTGCTCCAAAGTAAAGATGTGGTAGCAATAATCTTTATCTCCTGTAGTGTAATATGGTCTCTATGCCAGCTACTGAAATTTCATTAAGAAAATAATAATAATGTATATTTTCTGTATGTTTTTTTTTCTTTTTATTAAGGACATTTCCTAAAGAAGGAGCTCTAACTTTTATAATTCTCTTCCCTTCACCTGAAGTGTTACAAGGATCAGTTAAAATAAAAATTCTGATTTTATATGTATGGTTGCTGGTTTTGACTTTTCATGAGGAAAATTGCACTATTTATAGTTGATAAATATAATTTCCCTAATGCTTACTACCTTTTGGTTTATTCATAGGAGTTATGCTGAAAAGGAGCGTGTTGTTGTGGCTTGCTATCTTGATATCCCTGTGGGTTTCCTCAAATGCTCAGGGTAAGTTCAGACGCTTCTTAACTGCATACAGACCGACTCCCAAAGTTAAAAGTTGTAAAGTGTTGGCTTACCTGGCTACAGTGAGCAAAGTAATCATAAAGGATTTTCTGTAGAAGTGCCTGAGGTAATTTTGGTAGATATACCTTACCAGTGCTAAATGAAGATTCCTCAATGTATCCCCAAATTGCTTTCTTTATAAGTTATTGATTAAAATGTATATTATCCCAGAAATAATTAATATTAAAAGTGTAGGGAAATAGACATGCACAGACCAAATATGACTAGAATATGATTTGGCACAGTGCCAGACCCTCATTTACATCTGATTTCTTGGTTGCAGTCTTTAAAAACCAAATCTCTTTTTTTCTCAGTCATCGTGTAGGCACATGGATTCTCATTTGATTTTCCATTATCTGGTAATCAAAATATAGGAATTGCCTCAAATTCCTTATCCATTCATATATTAATTCATATATTTAATGACATATTTAATTAATAAATTGCTACATGCATCCATGTATAAGCATATACATGGCTTACAGCATATATATATATATATATATGTACAAGTATGTACTATACAGTGCTATAAAATATGAAGCCATCTGTATAAAAGTATAATCAAAAGTATTTGTATGCACAGAAGGAGGGAATTGCCATGTAAATGAAAATGTCAGGTAGAACATATGATTCACTTGGCTGCTTGTAGGAACAGCTCCATTTGTGGAAGAGGGGAATTTATTCTGCTGGTCCCTAATGTCTGTCATACAAGTGTTGAATGCGGTTACTAAGTATACTGTACAGAGCTGTTTCTTGCAAGACTTCTGGTAGACACATTGTCACGCAGTGTTAACTTTTTCAGATGGTGACAAGGAAGAGGAGACTACCTTTGATTTACTTCAAGTCAGTAACATAAACCGAAAGACAATTGGAGCAAAGGTGTTCCGGGGCCCAGACCCCACTGTGCCAGCGTATCGTTTCATTCGGTTTGACCATATACCTCCATGTAAACCGGAGAAACTAAAAAAGATCGTAAAACTAATACGGCAGAATGAGGGCTTTATCCTTTCAGCCACCCTGAGGCAGGACAGGCAATCTAGAGGCACTGTCCTTGCTTTAGAGGGTCCTGGCATCAGTGAGAGGCAGTTTGAGATCATTTCCAATGGCCGGGCCAACACCCTGGACCTTATCTATTGGGTGGATGGCTTCCAGAACGTGATTTCCCTGGAAGATGTGGACCTTGCTGACTCACAGTGGAAGAACCTCACCGTGCAGATAACAGGGGAGAACTACAACCTCTATGTTGGCTGTGACCTTATTGACAGCTTCATCCTGGAGGAGCCTTTCTATGAGCAGCTGAAAGCAGAGAGCAGCAGGCTGTACGTGGCGAAAGGGTCCACTCGGGAGAATCATTTCAGGGTAGGTGACCTGCAGGAGCTTGGGTCTCCGGTGTGGTAAGAAGGTAACTGCAAGTAGTTTAGGAAGATGCAGTAGGCGCAGTTTTGTTGTCCCAATGCCTCTTGGTTTTAATGGGTTCATGGGTGTTACCAAGCAGAGTGTGCTTTTATTAATTGCTGATCTGTGTGATTTTGGGGGTCTTGAAAGCAAAGGCAAAGTGAAGTCTAAATCCAGAAGAAATGTGCAAAACCAATTTTTTGCTTTCCTATGCAACCATCCCTTTTCTCTTCCAGATATAACACTTCTAGAGATGTTGCATTTTTGTGGTGATTTGTAGAATTTTTTCCAAATTTCTTGAAGAACTGTTTTTAGATTGAAATATATCTATTCAAATAATGAGAATAGGTCAATATTTTTATTTTTTTTGAAAGAAAAAGAAAAAATGAATTTTTAATGGGGCTGAAGCATGTGATATTGGTCCATCCTGTAACAGAACATCCTGATTTGCCGTTTTGAATATTTTTTTTCAATTTAAATTTTAAAAGAGGAAAAATTTGAAAAAATAAATAAATAAAAAGTTTTGATCAGTCCTGTAAATTAGATTGTTTTTCTTTTTTGTAGAAAACATTTGAGATGGAGCAATTATAAGCTTTCTGGTTTTCTATCAAATGGAAATGACCTTTTGCCTCACATAATCTAGTGATGTGACCTGGCCCAACTGCCTTAAGGATGGCTTCTTTTCAGTCAAAGCTGAAGTCAGACTTGAACTCATGGCTCCAAAAAGTTCAAAAAAGCCCTTTCTTTCTCATCATGTTGTGCCATCTAGTTTTCAGCCAGAGCCTGACATGCTGGAGTTTGGCTCCATGGGATGACTAGTTTTGGCAGGGACTTCAGAAGTTCTTGCCCACAGCCTCTCCATTCCTGCCTCCCTAAGTTACTCCATCAGTAGTGCTCATGCAACTGGTTCTGAAGCTGTATCATAAAGTGGCTCACTGAAAAAATATGGGTTTTAATTATTTTTTTCCTTTGAGGGTTTTGTTGGTTTTTTGCCCAAGTGAACTAGATACCAGTCAGGTTTCAGAGTGTTGTCTCAGAGCAGTGTCAGCACCATTGAGGAGGCAGTGAACTATGGTGCATGGGAATGACTGACTAAGGATGGAAGTGTGATGGTGCAGGAAGGTTGGCTTTGACCCTATGACAAATCTAAAATTCACTATGGAAATGGAGATTTGAGCTTGTAGAAGATTAATATCTTTTACTATGACATGTTTCAGAACACGCCTACCTTTGTGCCTTATAATACTGAAACTGTATATAGCAAAGGTATAACCACTTTTTTTTCTGTGTGTCAGATTTAATGCCTTGTATTTGCTTATGTCTGAATCCAGTCAGTAGCATGTCATTGAGACAGATTAGTTATTACTTGCTCAAAAATTGATCTTACTGTTTTTAATTGCTTTTAAAATTATTATTACAGGGACTTTTGCAAAATATTCAGTTAATCTTTGATACTTCAATAGAGGATGTTCTGCGTAAGAAAGGATGCCAGAGAAGCCAGTCAAGTAAGGCTTTTGTTATCTTATTAATACTGTTCAGTTGAATCTGAAAATTAGTAATGTCAACTGTGAAATATGATCCTAAAACCATGTGACAGATCCCTTTGAAAAGGAGAATGAGTTGCTTTTTAATGGTAATGGAAACCTATATGTTTATATGATGCAATTTCTACTCTCTAGCCTATTATTTTAGTTCAGTTACTAAGTTTATAACTGAGCTTTTTAGTTTTTAAGTTGGGGAAAAAGTATTGAGCAATAAATTAGTAGAAATGGAAGGAAAAAAACATGTGTAGGAAAATATATATTTTGTTATATGAGTTTTCTGCAATTCTTTGCACTCGAGACAGGTAGTGTTGGTTCTGAATTCTGCTGCTGACTGTCAATGGGCCCATGAACTAGTCTGCCATTCTTAAAGACACTGAATTCCTTGGCAGTACCTTTGACTGAAAGAGGCTTTGGGTTTGACTCCCAAAATGTTGTTAATCAAAACAACCTCAGGAAAATAAGAAATCAAAGGAAGAGATATGGAAGACTTGTATGCTACGGGCTGACGTGTTCTTGCTAGTCCGGTTCACGCTTACCCTGCCAGGAGGGGAGCACTCTGTGTAGGACTGTAATAGATTCTCCATAAAAGAAGTAGGATTATTTGTCAAATATGTGCTAAGGTTTTGTACTCAAGCTCATAGGAGGTGCTGACTGTTTTACTTCCCAGTGCTTGTAGCTGACAAGAGCTCAGTCAAGAATCAGAGCCAGCTCAGTCTGTCAGAGGAATGTTGCACCACTTGTGCACAAGTCAGGACTTCAAGGTTTTGTTTGAAACTCCTGCTATTTGAAATGCCATTATTTCTGTTACTTTGCTAAAATGTGTGACAGAGAAAATCAGTTAAGCAGATAGAACTCTTTTTTTTTTTTTTCCTTCTTGTTTATGCAAAACCCAGAAATTAAGCAATAGAAGATCTTGACTTCTTCAAAGGAGTACTAAATGTTTTGAAATATCACCAAGTAAAAAAGATGTTACTGTGCCTCTACTATGAAGAGGAAACCAATGGGAGCCTAAAGGAATAATTGAGTTCTTCATGCTAATACAAACCTTAAGAGGAATTCTTGTACAGCTATAAGCTGCTGATAACCAACAAATAATATTTTCTTAATGTATTTTTATCATATCTGTCAATTGTCAAATTTTAGGTTCTATAAATTATACAGATTTGGGGTTTTTGTTTTATCCTTCCTCAGAATTATTTAGCAAATAGTTCAATTCACAGTATTTTTGCTTTTACCTTGTAATACCAAGAAAACACTACAAAATGGAGATTTCTTGTGCAGTAACAGAAAGGAACTAATATCACAGTGAGGCCATCAAAATTACTTGAGAGGTTTTCTTATGTTCATGTCAGATTCTGAAATTGCCTGTCCAGCTTAATCACATACTCATGGAATGGGTCAGGTTGCAAAAGACCACAGGGCATCATCAGTGTAGATTCCCTGTTCAAGTAGGGTCATCCAAGAGCACATGGCACAGGATTGTGTCCAGATGATTCTTGAATATCTCCAGTGAGGGAGACTCCACATTCTCTCTGGCAACTGTTCCAATGCTTGGTCACCCACACAGGAAAGTTCTTCCTCTTACTCAGGTGTAACTTCTTGTGCATCAGTTTCCGCCAATTGCCTCTTGTCCTATTGCTTGGCACCACTGAGCTCCATCCTCCTTAGATATTTATACACTTTGATGAGGTCCCTCCTCATCAAGTTTGTCTCTCCTTGAGGCTGAACATGCCTAGCTCCCTCAGCCTTTCCTCCTAAGAGGAAGAAACCAATCTCTTAATTAACTTTGTAGTCCATGGCTGGACCCAATCCAGGAGCTCCATATCTTTCTTGTACTGAGGAGCCTAGAACTGGATGCAGCACTCCAGGTGTGGTTGAGGATAAGGAGAGGGGCATAGTGGTTCTTCTCTGCCCATCTCTCCAGCCTGTTGATGTCCTTCTGAAGGTCTGCACAGCTCTCTGGTTACTCCTCCTAGCTTTGTCATCAGTGCACTAGCTGAGGAGGTATCTGCCCCTCCATCCAAGTCACTCATGGATGGTTTAAACACTGCTGGGCCCAGTACTGAAACTTGGAGGATACTCCTAATGACAGCTACCACAGTTGAAAAGTCATGAATTATGCTACTGTCCACAAGATATTTTCCCATTTTGATGCCTCACTTGTTTAACTGAAGTACAGGCATTAAGATGACATATTAATTTTAATGAAATTAATGTCCCATGGCAGCAAGGCTGATGTTACTGATGAAGTTCCCTCAGCCCTAAGGACACGAAAGGAGACAGGACTAGGTTTTCCCAATGTATCTTTAAGCCTAATATGGGAATGTGACATAGGTGAAATGCTGGCTTGGGAATGCTGTTTGGTTGAGGGTAGGAAAGTATGTCTGTAGTGTGGTGGATGCAAATCCTTTGGGCAGGATTTAGGGAAGGAAAGATGACAGAAACACACCTAAATAGGCACATCAATAAAATCCCTTCTTGAGTTATCCCAACAGAATGATATTTGCATATTTGAGAGGAGGATGCACATTTTGCTTTTCTGGTTGCTCATTTTAATCATCTGGTCCTTAGGAAATTAGCAGGAAGCCAGCAGCAGAGAACTGATTTCCCAGTGATCCCCAGGCTCTTCTTTCAGTCACTGCCAAGTACCAGTAGGATGTGAGGATTTAGTTCTTCTAACATAGTTTTGGTTTATGTTTCCTGCTGAGATTGCAACTTTATTAATGTCCTCAGAATGTTCCGGTCAAGGCACACTCCATGTTGGCTTGAAAAATATGAAATTAATGATCTGAGAAGTGCTGTGGGGGGATCTGAGAAATCTAGTGTTTCAATGTGGTAGGAAAATTGCATTCTTTCCAGGGAATCAAAAAGTGGCTGAAATAAACTGTTACGACACAGAGAGTTCTGATCTGCTGTGTGGTTTTCTCCCATCCTGTAAATGAAGCTGGACAATTGCTTCAACTTTGGAAGACTGTGAACAATTTTTGTAGACCTTGGCTAGTGGCAGATGTTTCATAGCTAATTTAAAAGCACATCAAGCCAATAATTTTAAGTTTGGTTGAGAAGTAATCACTTAATGTCATATTGTGGGTTGGTTCTTTGGTCTTTTACTTTTAGCCTTCCAAATGAAGGAAGAATACTTTGCTCCTGATTCCATTTCCTTTTAAACTTATGTATAACACTTTACATTGTATGGTAAAGCATGGAATTAAGCTCTTAACATTTCTGAAGCTTTGCCACCTTCAGTGATTTGTCAACACTGAATGGTATTGGAGTTTTGATGCATATGTTTTATGGCACATGTTCTGTGCTTATTTCTTCTTTTTAAATTGCTATATCCTTTGCTTGTCTTTTCTCTTTGGCAACCTTGAGCAATTCCAACATCACTAAGTCTGGTAAATAAGTCTTTATTAAGAGATAAGGAAGTATGGCTTGCTGTATAGCTGATACAAACTTTGAGTTTATCATGAAGTCTTTAGAGAAAGCATCCATGGAATCCATGACTTCTACCTGATGGAGATTTAAATGCTTAACAGAACATAGACTGTTTCATCTATGTGCTTTATTTATTAATTAAAATCATACTTGCTGTTATGTTATTTTTCAAGAATTTACTGCATACATAGATGTATTTTAAAATTATATTAGAACATGTTCAGTTTTCCCTGTCTAGTGAGTGTAAAGTTCTGTTTTAATTCCAGTCTGCCTTTTGGACGAGTGTTTGGAGTGACAAATCAAATAATTTGTCTGATTTTTAGCTTGACCTCCATTTCACTTCAGAATGAAACTATTTTTATAACAGCTCCTCTGAGCTTAACACTGGGCAGTGAAATATAGAGCAGCCCAAAGTCTGGTATACATTGCATAATGGTCCAAATTGATCCAGCTGTGGAATTTATGGACAGAACAAGGACAGCAACTTTCCTTTGTCCTGCCTTTTTCTCTGCCTTGAGGAAATGTGATAGGTCATGAAAAAATCTGAAACCTTTTATGTCTGAGAGGATGAAATAGGTTTGCTTTTTTGATACTGTGTTCTTTTGTTAGCCTTCTTCATAAATTAATGTGTTGCAGTGCCAACAATTTTAAAGTGAGGGCCATGTGAAACACAGCTTGGCTCTTAATTTTGAAAAGGGAAAATCTGTAATTGGAACCAGCTGACATCTAACCCCTCTTTTATTCATGGGTATAATAAGCATATAATAAGCATGAAGCTGTGCCAAAATAGATGTGTTTAAACACTACCCATGGGTGCCAATCTGTGATTTCAGCAGGAATCTGTAGTCTGTGGAAGCGCTTTGTATATGCTGCTCTTCTCTTTCATTCTCTTGCTACCAGCTGAAGTGAACACCATCAATGAGAGCACTGAAATCCTTCACTTGAGCCCTGCTGTCACAAGTGAGTACGTGGGTGAGAAACCAGAGAAGGCTGAGTTCTGTGACCGCTCCTGTGAAGAGCTGGGGTCAATGTTCACAGAGCTCACTGGCCTGCGCATCGTGGTGAACAACTTGGCTGATAACCTCCAAAAAGTGGTAAGTACCTGCAAGTCTGGAGAGCTGACTGAGGTCTGCTGTGCAGTTCTTTATTCCTTATTTTATGATGAGGCATTTAATAGAGATTTCTGTATTACATATGAGCACCTGCTAGTATGTCTACATAATGTAAAGATTTTTTTTTTAATGTAAAGATTATTTTCTTTTAGACTTTAAGAATTTGGTAGTTCTTGAGTGTAACAAGGCTTGCTTAATCAAGGCTTGGTTTTCAGACTGGGTTTAAAAGAGCACACACACGTATGCCTTTATGCACAGGGAAAATCCTTCTAAATCTTTGGAAATTGAAAGCTAGCAATCCCAACCTTGCTTGTGTACTGTTAAAGCCTTATTACCATGTATACACCATTAATGAATACATCAGTAAGTGGCTACATGGGGTACCTAAACTGCAAACAAATGTATGGGATTTTCATTGTTGAACTGTTATGGTGATATTTTGCTGATGTCTGCCTCTCTTCTTACTCTGAATCAGCTAATTATTTCTGAAGGGATTAGTATATGTGTCAGGACTAAAATCTTCTCACCTAAAGATGAGCTGTGCTAGAGGAAAGCAAAGTGACTAAGAACAAATCTCCCTTAGTATTGTGACTGTTTGTACCATTGCTAGAAAAATTGCTATGCAGGGCTGCAGTACTTAAGAACATCTTCCTTATGTATATAAATATGTAAAAATACATTTTTTGATGAAAGAATTAAGTCCAGTCATATTTCAGTTTTGTCTATTTACAACAGTTTGCTTATGAAATATGCAATTTGTTTTCATTTACTTCATCTTCTAGTCTGAAGAGAACCAAATTATGTGGGAACTGATTGGGCCTAACAAAACACTGAAGAACCAACCAGTTTGCTGGCAGGATGGCCGTGTCTTTGCAGATAATGAAAGTTGGATTGTGGATAGCTGCACCAAGTGTGTTTGCCGGGTAAGGTTTTGGAAATGCTCTTTTCTGCAGAAATAGAATTCCAACTCAACCGTCCACATCAGTAGACTACTTAGAGAATGGCTGGACTTAATGAAGTTTATAAAAAGTTGTCTCCTGTCCATGATAGAACAAATCAAAACATATCCACACAAGAACCTTCCCCAGATGCCCACCTTCATTTACCTCTCTGTGACCATAAATCAGTAAATTTATTTTTTTGCCTTTAGGATTCCAAAATTGTGTGCAATCAAATCACCTGCCCAGCAGTCTCCTGTGCTGATCCAGCTTTTGTTGAAGGTGAATGCTGTCCAGTCTGCTCTCACTGTGAGTATTTAGGAGGGGAAAGATGGTCTTTGGCATTATTTAAAATCACTACTAGTGTTTTTGAAAGCTCAAAAGAAGCAAGATGGCAAGGCAGCTAAGATCAAATATAGAACTTGTATGTATACAAAGATCATACAAAGTAACTTGGGTGCTTGAAGTTACCCTCTGAAGGACTTGGTCTGTCTTCATTGATTATATTGCCTGCTTAGAGCTAAGATGATAACCTGCTTAGCTACCTTGGGCATAAAATGTTAAAAGCATGCTTCTCCCCAGTCACGTTTTGCATTTTTTTGCCCATTCAGAGCATAGGGTGTATTCTTACAATGTGCTCTTGTTAATGTTCACCATTATGTAGCTTTCAAAGGTGGGGCCACATCTCATCATATTGACCTATATTCTCAAACCAAAGGCATTTTGGACTCAGGTTTTGGCTTGGTCCATTATAGAGATAAGATGTTCTTCCTTCAAAGATCAGTGCATCATGCAAACATGCTGCACACAAGTTCATGAAAATCCAGGATTCTTATCTGAACTAACCTCACATTATATTACACCACAATTCTGTAACATCAGTGGCAGCTTGGGAAAGCAAAATTAGAAAAGGAGAGATCTAAATGTTAAAGTACATATTCTGCAGAAAAAGAGAAGAGAATATCCTCTAAATAGGATAATAGAGCAACTTTCAAAGTTAAGCACTTTCTTACCTTTTCATCTGCAGCTGATGACAGTGAGGAGGGCTGGTCACCGTGGTCAGACTGGACAAAGTGCTCAGTTACCTGTGGCTCTGGGACACAGATGAGAGGAAGGTCATGTGATGTCACCAGGAGTGCTTGTACAGGCCCACACATCCAAACAAGGATGTGCAGCTTTAAGAAATGCGACCATCGCAGTAAGTAATACATTTCTTCCTTTTTAAAAGCTTCTTTGGACATCTCAAAGCAAAACCAAGTTTAGTCAGGACAGTATGTACTTGAGAAATCCTATATGAACAATTGAAGTAGCTGTCATTAGGTTCTTTGCCAGTTTTCCCCTTTCAGGTATTCCTCCCTTTCCTGGCAGTTTAATAGGTATGTACATTCTGGGGTCAGCTACGTTAAAAAAAAAGAAAAAGAAAAGATTGTGAGTAATCCTTTCTTTAACATTATGAGCTGGAGTCTTTTGTTTGAACTCAGTTTGGAGACAACACTTTGTAAACATGATATGCAATGTTCTGTTTACATCTGCCACTCATTGATTGTTGGGCCATTCAATTAACTTAGCTGTGTTTAGGAGCACAGTAATCATGGAAGAATTCTGCAAAATATCAAACTGCTTTTATATTTAAGGCACTTACAAGGATGATATTCCAGAAGAGTAGTTAATGCTACTGCAAGTACCTGTGATATCCAGGCTAACATAGTACCTAAGGCAATATGTAGCAGATGAGACTTGTAGATGTCCAAATGTGCATTTTGAACAAGTGTTTGTTTCATTGGAAAACTTTATTTTTAAGCAAAATGTCTGATGTAATTGTTAGTCATATGTTGGTTACCGAAATTCCTAAGAAAGTTGTTCTTGGGCACCTGAGCTGGCATGCTGGGCTTTGTAAGTGAAACGGTCGGAAAGAGATGGGACATTAATCAGATGTGCTGGGGGGCTCATTAGAAGACTAATCACACAAGTGACTTTGTATTACTGCTGCAGGTGGGCTGTTTGCTTGAATTTTGCTCTTTTCTCTGGCAGTACGTCAGGATGGTGGCTGGAGTCATTGGTCTCCTTGGTCTTCCTGTTCAGTTACCTGTGGAGTGGGAAATATCACCCGCATCCGCCTCTGCAATTCTCCTATTCCTCAGATGGGTGGGAAAAACTGTGTGGGGAATGGGCGTGAAACGGAGAAGTGTGAGAAGGTTCCATGTCCAGGTACGTCTGTGGTCTTGAATCAAAAGTGACACAATAATATTCCAGCTGAATTCCTTCTCTTTGTTCAGATCTAAATGGGAGTGAATTTCTGTGATGGAAAATGCAATTTTATTTTATGAGTGAAATAATACACAAGGGTGTTTTGAAAATGAAGAGAACAATGCAGTCAAAGGTTTTGTAAACTTTCCAAGATATAATTTGGCTTTAAATATTAAGAGTTTGAGAAATTTCCATGTTAGTGGTATATCTCTCCTTATCAAAAATAAACACTTCCTTTTAAAAAAGGAAGTTGTCTCTTTACTTATTAGGTTTAGACATAGAATCCCCCAGTAGTCAGATTTCTTCGATATTTGTGCATGCATTTTTTACATATTCGACACAATTAATTGCTATCGCAATTCTTTATTAGTCTACACTTTTAATCTTTTTTAGAGACCTTTCATTCAATACACTTTCACTTTCAATTAATTTTTTTTCTCTTTGCATATTCAGTGGGCATGACATGCTGTTTTGAATTATTGGCCAAAAAATGCCTATGAAGCAGTTGGGTATTTTTCACTTGTTTGTTTTTGAAATATTGCTATCTCAGTGCAAAAATCTGCCATCATCATCCTATGTACATAGTGAGAAACTCTCCCTAGTCAAGGATCTGATGAAGGGTTGTTGTCATTGGTGCCAGATGTCCTCACTTTACTGCCTGTGATTCTCTGCTCTTTTGCATATCTTAGTGAATGGCCAGTGGGGTCCTTGGTCTCCGTGGTCTGCCTGCACTGTTACCTGTGGAGGAGGAATTCGTGAGAGGTCTCGCCTCTGTAACAGTCCAGAGCCACAGTATGGAGGAAAGCCGTGTGTGGGAGACACCAAGCAACATGATATGTGCAATAAGAAGGATTGCCCAATTGGTTGGTATTCATTCTTTGAGTAATTATTATCACTGTCACCTCTTTAATGAGTAGTTATGAAGTGACACTACAGGAATCTGCTAATTATACCTTTGGTTCAGTATATAACATTTAACTATTTTGAGTGCTGTTTAGTGGGTTTTTATATATATTTGTGATACCAGCTTTCTTGAACAATTATGCCTTTCTTAAGTAGGGATTGAATATGCTACAATGTATTCCACTGCATGTAGCCATCTGTAATTTTTTCATATTAAATCAACAGTGTTTAGACTTAAATGCAGTTAATAAGCCTAACTTTAGGGGTTTTATAAGTGTTGCATCAAGTGTGATTTAAGGTAATGATCAGAGAATACTTCTTTCTGAAATTAAGTTTTACATGCCTTTTATGCTCCTTACCTAATTTTCAGTTTTGTGTGTCTTTGCCAGATGGGTGTTTGTCAAATCCTTGCTTTCCTGGAGCAGAATGCAACAGTTACCCGGATGGGTCTTGGTCATGTGGGGCATGCCCAGCTGGATACCTTGGCAATGGTACTGTCTGTGAGGATCTTGATGAGGTATTGGCTTTGTTTCCATTAAAATCAGGAAATCACCATGAAAAATTCATTATTTGGGAATTACACAGACATCTAATTGGTTTCTCCTTTCTTTTGCTGCAGTGCATAGCTGTGTCAGATGTTTGCTTTAAAGTGAATCAGGTCCATCGCTGTGTGAACACAAATCCAGGTTTCCACTGCTTGCCATGTCCTCCACGCTATAAAGGAAGTCAGCCCTATGGAGTAGGGCTCGAAGTTGCCAAGACAGAGAAGCAAGTAAGTGATATTGAAGGAAATTTGATGGCTTTGAGTAATTCTCATCTGAAATGTCTTTGAATGTTGGTGTGAGATAAACTTGGGTACCAAACCAAAATAGCCTGAAATAAATAATTGTAATTTCAGAGTATTTTTGTTTTGAGTAACAAAACACTGAATTTGGGATTGGCTTTTTTAAGGATTTGATTTTTTTTAGGCATATGCACAGTTACACCAAATGAGCCTAAGGTTCCAGGAGCAAATATTTCCCTGCTTTGCAGTTGTTTCTCTGAGGTTAACATACCTGTTCTGGACAGTGGAAACTGAGGAATAAGGATTTTATTTTCTTTTTTAATAAATATGACACTGTTAATGTCAGTGTTATCAGACATATGTCTGAAGTTCTCACTCCCTAAATTCTGTTGGGCCACAGCTTATCAGCGAAGGACAGCAGGAAGTAGAAGTGATGTTGAAGATGACAGTTTCCTAGAAAATACAAAAATGTTAAAGTGGAAATCATGGTTTGCCTTCTCTTTGTTGCTGTTGAATCAATCTGTGGTTAGCTCAGCTTGTGAATTCTACACGTGAACCATCTGTGTAGGATTCTCAAATACTGACAGTGAAACATAATGATAAGGAAGGGGTAACAAAAACCTATGTGAGGTGAGCACAAGAATTCCTTAGGGTCTGTTTGATTTAATAAGATAGTCCTTTTATACTGTCAGGTAGAACTCTAAAGAAAAGATGTGAGTACAATCTTCTGTTGCAGGTAATTTCTTGGGTTTAGTGACATCTGGAAGAAGGTAGATACAGTACTGAAATTGTTAACAACTTTAATTGCTTTTTAAATATACTGTCCAATTTTTCCTGTGGTTTGTTTTAAGTATTATCATTGTACATATTTGTTTGAGTTGTGAACTGACAGAAGAGTATGACTTACTAACCACAATCAAAACAAAGTTCCTGTTTTTGAACCTCTGAATAACTGGTCTGATTTTGATGAAGTTGAGGTACACACAGCTGGCTGTGATTATCAGGTTTCAATGAATATGCTCCATCATTTATAGGTCTGTGAACCTGAGAATCCATGCAAGGACAAGACACACAGCTGCCATAAGTCTGCAGAGTGCATCTATCTGGGCCATTTCAGTGATCCAATGTACAAATGTGAATGTAGGACAGGTTATGCTGGTGATGGACGCATCTGTGGTGAGGATTCAGATCTGGATGGCTGGCCTAATAACAACTTGGTCTGTGCTGCTAATGCAACTTACCACTGTGTAAAGGTAGGTGGAAAAGATTAATAAAAATGCCATGTGTTAACAAAATTTTAACTTTTCCTAAATATTTGTTAGTAACCTTTTAATTCATTAAGTTGGTGATTCAGTAAGCTTTGACTATTACAGCATGCTTGTTTTCTAGGAGATGCTGTGAAATGTATTTACTTCATCTGGTAAGATACATTAAGGGATTCTGAAAATTAAATCCAGAGCCCTCTGCTTTGGATTTCTTCCTGCTCAGAATACATGGACAATTGGGATTGCTGTGAATGGAGTTAGCACACTGAGCAGGAGTTGCCTAAAGCATGGGTGTGAAGCACACTGCTAGTGAGAATGAAACAGGGATCTCAGGGCCCAGGCAAGTGTGAAATCCAGCCTGCAGGGCTTGTGAAAAGACACTGACAGCCATGAAAGGGCTAGAGTTCAAAATGCTGTCTTGAACATCCCTTCCTTTTAAAGAGTTAAGCAGACCACACACTGTGAAAACTGGATTCAGAGCCTGAGATAATTTTTAACAATAAGAGCCTGAGAGAGGAATGAATGTGACTTATTAGAGGAGTTCTCCTTATTGCAAAGGCTCACAGGGGATAGGGTGAGAGTCAGCCCCTCTAATCCCTCAGAGATGTGAAATCCCAGCTCTTACCCTCCCAAGGGGAATGACCTGACCTGCCTGCCACCATTGGCTCTATACCTGTCCAGTCTTGCTGTGCAGATGTGCTGTTATAGTGAATGATGAAACATTACTACACTAATGAGAAAAATTTAGCATCAGGGAGCCTAAAAATGGTGGCATGTAGGTTTAGTAGGGTGTATCCATGTGGTATGTTCCCTGGGGCCTGATTCTGTGCTCTTCTGAAGTACACAAAAAGTCCTTCTTGGTTTCATGGCCTGAGGTTCCTTCCAGTAGGAATTGCTCAAAAATGCTGAGCCTCCTTGTAGGTCTTATCCTGATGCTGTACGAAACCAGGCTGGAAGTTGTTCCACCTGTTTAGCAGTGGCCCAAATAGCTGAGGGGCAAAGGCACCCCTTGACAGGCAATTCCTTGGATCATAGTTCTGAGTGGTGGCCTTGCTGATGGTTGAATGACAGGCACAATACAGTGGAGCATACACTGTTTGCAGCAGCAAATTAAGCAGCTGGGATGGAGAAGTTTTGTCAGAGTAGAAGGTATATGCAGGTATTCAGTTTTAAAGATCTACTTGTAGGACCACTGACAACACTGGATTATCTATGTATGTTCACTAGGCAGACCCTCAAGTATTTTGCTAATCACTCATGGCTGTAAGGGCAAGCTTTCTCTTCTGAGGTTTTTTGAGGATTTCTTTTCCCAGACCTGAAATGTTTTTGCTTCTCTTTCTCCGTGTTAAAGTGATCTATAAATCTTCTTGAAGTTCTAGCACAAAACCTGATTAAAGAAATGGAAAGGAATGCAAAAATGACTGAGCTCCAGACTACTATAGTGGTTAAAACAAATACAGACTAAGAGACTAGGAAAGTTTGAAATCAGGCTGTTTGAGAGAATAAGTCATTTATGTGAATCTGGGCTCTATCAGCTGAAAAATTTCAGATATAGATGGAAATTTGGGCCTCAAATGTTCTTCTTCACGGCAATTGATGTATTTTCCTCGTGGATTCAGCCAACTCAGCTGTTGCAGTTCATATATAGTTCTTTCAGTTCCTGTCATCAGAATTTGCACACGTTCACTCATGATGAAGCACAAAACATTAGTTTTGGTTAAACACAACATGCTGAACCTATTCAGAAAAAACCTGTTTCCAAAGATTTTTTTCATGTTTTGTGTAATATATGTTGATCTAATAGACACAAGTACTTCATTTAAGGGGACCTCTCCACCCGCCCGTAAAAAACCCCTGAAAAGTACCACAAATTTTCAGGCCCCTATATTCTTTACAAAATATCCTAGTTGAGTAATTTGATTTTAAAACGCTTCTTTCCTTGAGCTGATAATGATTGAAAGTTATCTTACTCATGTGACTAATTTCTCTCATTGTTTCAAAAAAATTTTTGTATCACTGGTAACCAGTGTTGAGGTGGATAGTCAAGACTCTTCACAGGTATTTGGTAAAAATTTTGGGGATCTGATATTTATCACAATATTTCCTGTTCTCTTTTTCTTAAATTGTCTGTATTATTAGAACCACTGAGATTGAAAGCATCTTACTATAATATTCATTTTTTAGTTTATGTGTTACAAAATAGATATTTCTGCACTCTTTTGACAGATTCAGTTTTGGGTGAGGTAGATATGGAATGTGAGTAAAAATGAAAATAACAGTGTTTTTTCACAGATGTATTTATCCATAGCAAGTGGTAGAACTGTAATCCATTTTAGTATTTTTAAAAAAATGCGTGTTGAAAGTTTGGCAGGCGATTTTAATTCTTATTTTTCAGTGTAACTTAATTGATTATCTAAAATAATCTTCCTTTACAAAGCTGTGATACAAAATAAAGAGATCTGCTTGTCTTTTATTTTTAAAGCCATGGGAGTGTGAAGGTACTGTTTTGCAGAACAGTATAAAGACACATTTCTCAAAATCTTAGTGTTCCCCTTCATTGCTGTGTAGTACTTTCCATTGCTGTGTAGTAGCTTTCCATATGAACAGCTGTTTCTGAAGACCTTCTCTTGGCTTGTTTTTTTATTTTTCTGGCAATGAAACCTGGCCATTTTTTGTGTAATCTTCAAACATATCTCATGAATTGTCTATAGAGTTGATGTAAGAGTGCATGTCTGTGCGTGTGGTGTGTTTGTTTTCTGCTAGTTCCCTCCAAAATTTACTAGAAACGTCACTTTAATAGCAGCTGGGAAATAGAGTGATTTGCAGCTGCATTTCACTTACTTTACAATATGAAAGCAGCAAATGAATACTACCTTTGGCAGCAAAAAAAGGCACTTTAAAAAGTACTTTGCTGATTGCTCTTGTTTTATAGTCTCTGGTGTACCATATCTGCTCTTCTGCCCAGGCAAGTTATTCTGACATAATGTAAACATAATGTATTGATTATTTCTTTTGGCCAGGATAACTGCCCTCTTCTGCCTAACTCGGGCCAAGAAGACTTTGATAAAGATGGCAAAGGAGATGCCTGTGATGAGGATGATGACAATGATGGTGTTGAAGATGACAAAGTAAGATGTGTATCTCTCTGCAGTACATTTGACCTAAACATCTGATTGTAAGGAAAACCATTACAATAGATGTGAACTTCATTGTTCAGAGCTTCAGCTGAGTTATTCTGCACTTCCTTCCCTGAATGTTGTGTAGTGCAGAATAAAGCTGCACTACAGCTTTACTCTCTGATCTTTACTCAGGCACAGGAAAGTAGTACTGTGCAGAGCAAAGCAGCCTAGGGAACCTCAGGAGCTATGTTCTTGGTATCAGTTTTGAATTATGGAAATTTTATATTGTCAAGGGAGAACAACAAATCTACTGTATTTGAAAAGCTGGTAAATATTATATAGATGATGTTACTTTTTTTCATTGTTACTTGTTTCTGAAATGACTACAAACACAGCCAGTACCAAAGGAAAATGATGGCAGGAAAATACCTAGCCTGGTTTATACTTTCCTTTAGAGGACAAATTAATTTACCTGCAGAGCCTAAGTGATAGTCACTTAGTCTAAAACTGTTGCCTTGTATATTCAACAAAAAGAGGCACTTTGAGAATTTGTTTTACCCTGGCTTTTCAAAACATGTTTAGGGTGAGTGAATTGGTATTAGAATTTTACTGTTCCTCTTTGTTCCCTTCAGAGGGAACCTATATGATCTAGAGCTTCACATGGTTAAAGTTGGGTAAGAACTGTGTTCATTTGGTCTATTTGGAAAACTTAAAAAAAACCCTAAAGAATTGTTTGATAAAGTAATATGATTTAGTATCTACATTTTCTAAAATTGTTGCTAGAAATTATCTTATGAACAGCATAAGATTTTGACTTGCCTCTATATGTTGCCCTTGATTATATGAAATGTATTTCTGGGGAATTTAAAATATTGTGCTAAAAATTATTTCCTTTTAAGTGTGGGTTTTTTCTATTTAGTAGAGGAAAAAGTAGTTTAAAGATTTTTTTCCTTATGACTTCCCATTAGATTCCATTCCACTGATGTAGCCCTCACTCCCACTGGTTTGGTTTTCTTTCTTTCTTTGTTGCATTTCACACAGAGTACTTTCTTGTGCCTGTGCAAAACTCCATGTGCAGTTTGGGAATGTGTGAAATATAAGAATTATTCTTCTGGCAGATTTTAAAATTAAAGTGATAGGAAATTGTAAAAATATTATTAAGAGGTCTTGGAAAATTATTTTTGGTAAATGAGAGTATTGCATTTTAACATTTTAAAAAACTTTTTACATTTTACTATCTTATTCAGTAGAAGACAGCCAACAAGATGTCAGTATTTCTTTAAATTGAAAAATCAAAAGGTGTGATATAAACTTGAAAATACCGACACTAGTTTGTTCCAAAAAAGTCAGAGTAACAGTTCTAGTTGTTTCTTTTTTTGTTTTTCAAAACTTATAAAATGCAGCTGAAGTTGACCTGACTTTGTGACATGTTCTGATTTATTTTTTTTTAAGTACATGTACCAGTTATACACCTTCGTTTAAATGTCTGAGTATAGATCCTGTTTAAAATGCCTGTTGCTCTCCCTGTGAGATATGGAACAAAATTCATGTGTTTTGTCCAAAATAGACAGTGAGCCAGGCTGTCCACTTGCCTTCCTGTTACCTCCAAGACCTTCAGTATAGGTACAGCTTGTTCATTGAAAAAATAATGTATTAATATTTGATTTTTGAGTTCTGTCCAAGATGAACAGGAGTTACCATTTCATAGTATGCTCTCATGAGTTGTGATTTATATTGTGAAATCTATTTTTTTTCTTACTAGGACAATTGCCCTCTTCTGTTCAACCCTCGCCAGTTTGATTATGACAAAGATGAAGTTGGTGACCGCTGTGACAATTGTCCCTATGTGCACAACCCTGCTCAGATTGACACAGACAACAATGGGGAGGGTGACTCGTGTGCAGTGGACATTGATGGAGATGGTATGATTTCACTTTTGAGAATTAGGTGCTATTCCACAAGTGCACTTTGCTTTATGTCCAGTAAGATAAGCTACTTCCTTTTATATGTGGAATAAAATTGAGTCTAGAATCTGAAAACTGTGGGAGAAGACAGAGAAGGCTGAGGTTTGTCTGCCTGGTGTAGTATAGTTGCCCATACCATTCCTAAATGACTACAATTAATATTACCAAAGAATAAATCACAGGAAGTCTTTTATCAGTGTAATCTTAAAAAATCTTTCCTTCATCTGTGTTCCAAAGTAATCAGGGTCTAATATGACACTTCTGTTGACTTTTCCTTTTAGGGAGGGAAAGGAACATCAGAACATTCACACAGTTAAGACAATATCCATAGTAAAGTAATCTGCTTTTCTATGAATGTATAAATATGCAAAACTTACCGTAATCCAAATACACATTCTTTGGTGTGTTTTAAAATATTGTTAAAAGTGCTTATTTCCTCCACCAGTACATTCCTGTGTAGCTCCAATTTGATCAGAATTAAGATGGGGGAAAAACACTTAAATAATGCTGCAGGGGCATTATTTTTGAACATTTAAAATGTGTGAGGATACAGAAATACTAAAAGTTGAAGAAATCTAGCTTTGGTTTTTCCTCAATAATGTTTAAACATTTGGATAATTATCTTACTTTAGCTTCTGAACATTTTGAAGCTCTCTCATGCTCCTTCTGATCATCAGGTTTGTACTAGTACTCATGGCAGTTCTGCATTTGGAGAAAATCCCAATCATATGTTATTGGGTGAAAGATTCTGCAAGTATACAGGGTCCATATAATACAGGGAAGGGTTCTTGTATCCCATAAAGATATGCCAATATGTGGGGTTTTTTTTTTTCATCTTAAAATTTTGAAGTAGGCTGTTGGTTTTATAATGAAGTTTCCTGAGGAACAGTTTATTTTGAAAATTTGACATGCTATACAATTAATGCTGCACATCTTCTGGTAAAATTAAGTTATTTAATGCTGAGGCAGCTGAATATTAATACAGTTGTTTCTATACAAAAGTTCAGAAGTTTGAACCTGATACAGCTGTGCATTCTATGCAATTTTGTAGAGTGGGGGAAGATAATCCAGAACATATTATTCAAAAAGAAAATTACCCCACCCCTATATCTATTTTTCTATGAAAAAGGACTAAATTATCAGGACCAGCCCTTATTCCAGAAAAATTCCATAGAAAAATACATGTGGAAAACTTCATCATGCCAAGAAAAATAGAATTGATACCATATTTTTTCTTTTTAATATTAGTCTTAACTATTTCATTTTGTAGTAATGATGTTGAAGCCATCAGAAAGCTTATGAACCCCTTAAGAGCTTTGTCTCATTAATAGTGACTCCTATGGTCTATGTTGGATATTTTTTCAATATTTTGTTGGGTTTTTTTTCCCCTAGACATTTTTAATGAACGAGATAATTGCCCTTACGTCTACAACACAGACCAGAGTGATACAGATGGTGATGGAGTTGGTGATCAGTGTGATAATTGTCCATTGATGCATAATCCAGACCAGGTAAATGATGAAAACTGTTTCTTTAATGGTAACATGAGAACAAGGGCACAGAAAAGAGCTCAGGAGTTTCTATCAGTCCCTGTAGTGAACAGCTGAAGAGGTGGATCTGTACTGCTTACTTTGACATCTCATATTGAGAGATCCCTTTGTATCAGATGAAAGAGAAGTACAGTGATGATTGCTTTAATCCATCCACAAATAAAGCCCTGCCCTGCAAATATCCTGGGGACCAGATCTTACCCACTGATAGAAGAATCAGTAGCCATACTGGCTTGAAGTTATGCTTGTGCTTTAAGCATGGTTGTCATTGCGGTATTTGTCACTACAGAAGCCCTTGAAGAGAGATGTTGACCAGACAAGTACCAGGCTGTATCTTCGTATTGAGTAAAAATGATACAATTACTCTGTACAATTCTTTTTTTGGGGTAGACTGATGTGGATAATGACCTTGTTGGCGACCAGTGTGACAATAATGAGGACATAGATGAAGATGGCCACCAGAACAACCAGGATAACTGCCCTTACATCCCCAACGCTAACCAGGCTGACCACGATCAGGATGGTAAAGGAGATGCCTGTGATCCTGATGATGACAATGATGGTGTCCCAGATGACAGGGACAACTGCCGCCTCAGATACAACCCTGGGCAGGAGGACTCAGATGGTAAGAACAAGGTCATATGAATTTCATTTAGTTGTTAGTATCTGATTTTGATCTTGGAGTGTTAGCATCTGGTGAAGAGAGACTTTGCATCAAACTGAGCTGCATTTGAGATTTGAGACACCATGGATGATGGAACTGAACTGGTCAGTTTGGTCAAGGGTTAGGGCATTAGGAAACATCTTTGACAGGAGCTCAAACATGCACATACTTAATTTTAGAAGAAAACCTTTAACAAATTAAAAAAAACCCCAACTTTTTGTTAATATTCTTACTTTCACATTCAATTGAAATATTAAAAGTGTCAGAAAATAGAGTTGAATTACAGATGCCTTAAAAAAATGAAGTGAGCTGTTTCACTTTCAAAACAAGTCACCATCTAAAAATTAAAATGGAAAAAAATATGGTTTGCTGCTCTGTTTTTTTTTGAAAAACAGACTATTTCTTCAGGATTTTTTAAAAAAGTAATAGTAATTTTTAATTATTTTTTTAAACTGACTCCTGAGCAGCTTTTCTCAAATTTTCTTTACAGACTGCTTTAAATATGTCTTGATATTATAATATGTCACAGTTTAAAAAATGGACATGTAATTTCTCTTTTTTCAGTTTTTTGGTTAAAATGTTGTTGGTCACCTCAAACAGTCTTTCTCTGTACTTGGCATTATTTAAATAATGAAATAGATATTTTCACAATTATAATTTTAATTTTGAAAATGTTTATGATCCTTTGAAAACCACCAAATATGTTTAGAGTAATGACCCGTGCAATAAATGCAGGTAAGCAATTTCCATTCCAAGTTAAACAACTTGCTGGAGGTGTTCCATGGCTGTGCTGTAGAAATTGAAAGCAGAATTTACTACCTACACAATATATTTTTATGTACATTTAGAAAGGTAAAATGCTGAGCCTTGTCTGATCTCCTGGTAAGACAACTGCTGTCAGTAGGAAGTTTCTGGTTGGTAGTCAGTAGTAGCTCTTAGTTTATATAAATTTTCAGTCCTATAATGTGTGTCCAGAATATCTTTGTACTTGCTAATCCCTGGAATAGCCTCTTAAATTTCGTAAATCCGGAATAATGGTGACCCCAAGCTGAGATAGTTGAAGTCATGCATTACCTGGTTCTTGTAAAGGAAACTACATTGATTTATGGATTAGCAATTCAGAAAAAGCATATAATTAATCATTTTAGCCAGCTCATCACTGTCATTAGCAGCAGGTCCAACAGGAATCTTGGAAAAGGGGTATATAAAGCCAAAAATTGCTACCAGGCTCTTGAAGATGTGAGTTTTAGCATATAAAGATGAGGCCCTGGAGAGAGCTGTTGGATGTGACTGGGTAAACAAACACTTTCTAACTTTCCTTGACAGGGAATGAATGTTGTCAGCAGCAACTCACTACCAAATGAACATCAGCTGGACTTTGAGTGAATAATTAGATTCTTCTGTGAATTATCTCTTTGATTTGGCAAAGGAAATAAAATAGGAAATTTATTCTCTTTTCTCCATTGAGTACTAAGACAAACAGGTGGAGGAACACACAGCTGGTCAGGATTTGGAGTTGTCTATGGCAGATATCCAGGGTGGAAAATTAGACCATTTTACCATGTATCTGAACTGCAGAGAACCTTGAAATACTAGATATTTTTCAATTTTCTCTAATTCCTCTTTTCTTTTTGGCTGTTACCTAAAATTCATTCTGCTTTCTGACTTAAAGCTCCATACTTGGGTACTACTGTATTGGCTAGTGATGATAACCTAGCTTTCCATTTTTCTGTGAAACATCCTAGTAGTAGGTCAGTATTGAATGAGCTGGGGCATTCAATTATGTTATTTCCCACTGTATTAACTCCCATGTTTTTAGGGCAATCATAAACACTGGGGAAAAAAACCAAAAACAAAAAAGCAGATGCTCTGCTGTGTAAGGATAGAAACAAATTACTTGGCAGCGCTAGTTCTGCATGAATACCCAGTGTAATATCCAGTGGTTTCTGTTGTAAAAGTTGGAGCCATTTGGGAATTTGTTTCTATACTTGTCTGGCCAAGCTTTTCTCCATTATTTTCAGGTCTTTCTTCTATTGTATGCCTTGGAATAATAGTGATGGGCAATGAGCTTTCCTATAGATGCCTCCTTTCAATTCTTGCTATTTGAGGCAAGTCAAATCTCCTGGTTTCCATTAATATTATGGGCAAACTAAGAAAGAAAATAAATTTTAGTTTTTCTAAAATATTGAGTGAAGTAAAAGTGTTGAGCAGAAGCACAACTACAGATGAGCTGTACTTTTTGTTCTCTAAAAAACTTCCTGTAATTCATATAACAAAAATTTTTCATTCCTCTGAGGCTAGTCCTGTTGAATGCAGTGCTGCCTTCTTTTTTCCTGCATTTTTCTGAAGCACTATGTTTTCATAGGTCAAATTGTTCTACCTACAAGTGAAAGAGTGGCTAAGCGTGTATGCATACTTTACTGCAACATTCTCCCCCCTTTCTTTTGACATAGAGGTGACATCTCTGCAGTCTGAAGCATCTTACATGGATTGTTGCAGAAAAAATCTTAGGCCAGAGATAAGAGTCTGAAAAAAGTTTAATATGATCAATGATATATAAAGACTTAGTAATGTGTAGATGATTAAGATTTTAATGCTATTCTTTGAATTTATTTGCACAATACGTATTAAAATGTGGTGGTGTATCCACATCTGGAACAAATCAAACTGAAAATGTAGTGCAAGCATTAGTGAATTACATTGACCTAGCAAACTTCCAACTTTTCCCACCCTGATTCCAAAGTGGTGTATAGCCTGGGGCTGGATAAATTGCTAACAATTGCCTCTGCTTATTCACATTGCTTACAGGTGATGGCAGAGGTGATATTTGCAAAGATGACTTTGACAATGACAATGTTCCAGATATTTATGATGTGTGCCCTGAAAACAATGCCATCAGTGAAACTGATTTCAGAAAGTTTCAGATGGTCCCTCTGGACCCCAAGGGAACAGCTCAGATTGATCCCAACTGGGTTATTCGCCACCAAGGCAAGGAACTGGTGCAGACTGCTAACTCTGATCCTGGAATAGCTGTAGGTGAGTATCAGATGTCAGTCATCATCTTCAGAAAATTAACCAGTGGTTCAGTGATAAGGAAAGGGGAAAAAAGGTAATGCACCTTTTTGGTGCTGCAAACGTTGGACTAACCGCAGAGGCAGTGTATGTGCCCAAAGTATAAACAGCTCAAAACTGCCTGCATTTGTTGTCCATTCATGTCATCACTGACTGTAACATATATAAAATACACAATTGAAAAAATGTAAGTATAGTGCCTGATGTCTTCAATGCCCCTTGTAAGCAACTTATTTCTCTCCAGAAGTCTCCATGCAGGCAAGTGTAATTACCTCCTCTTCTACAGGTGAGGCCACTGAGAAATACCACTTATGTCTCCTACCAAAATTCAGGATGTAGCTGGGACTCTTGGGTGTGTGTAACTGAACCCAGCATTGTAACTCAGTGGTTTGTCTCTTTTGTCCTCTCCCAGGCTATGATGAGTTCAGCTCTGTTGACTTCAGCGGGACATTCTATGTTAACACAGATCGTGACGATGACTATGCTGGCTTTGTGTTTGGCTACCAGTCCAGCAGTCGGTTTTATGTTCTGATGTGGAAGCAGGTCACTCAGACCTATTGGGAGGACAAACCCACCAGGGCTTATGGCTATTCTGGTGTGTCACTTAAAGTAGTGAACTCAACAACTGGTACTGGTGAACATTTAAGAAATGCTCTCTGGCACACAGGAAACACCCCTGGACAGGTGAGAGATTTAAAACTTCAGGCCAACAGTGCATGACTAATATTTTAAAAGTAATGGACATGTTTCAAAAAGAATTTCCTTTCACACCTCAATTTTTGCAGATGTTTATCAGTTTTTCTTCAATTCTGTTATTAGTATTGCCAATAGTAACACATGCATTGTATTTCAAAGAAAATCACATGTATAAAAGGGAAGATGAGATGCTATCGAAAGGAAGATGAGAGAGATGTCTCATTTATGCACAAATCATTTGCTGTTTCTGTATTGGCACTTGCTCCTTTGCTGTTCCAGTTTGAGTTTTACATGGTTTAGAGTACAGTGACCAGTGACAAAAGAAGATAAAAGACATTTAAAAAAGAGAAAAAACCTGCTGCTGTTACAAATAGGGTCCAAACATGTAAGAAACTTATTCATTTTGGAAATTAGGTTAGTAGGGCTTCACATGTGGATAGGAATTGACAGAACTGTTACTGGGTGGAAGTTTTCAAGGAGCAGCCACAGGCAGTAACGTTTATGCAAGCTGCAGTTCCTCTCTGTCACTGGAGGCACTCATGCAGCATCAACTCTGTCAGCCTGGTTGTGTGGATGTGCAAACCCAGAGTTCTAGAAGCATTTGGATGTTACTCTTGGACACATGGTGTGACTCTTGGGGATGGTGCTTTGCATGGTCAGGAGTTGGATTTGATCATTCTTGTGGATCTCTTTGAATTCTGCTGATTCTCTGACGTAATAAGGGAAGTCAGGGTTCGATGCTGTAATGGTCTTCAGTGACTCGAGTTATGAAACTGCAGATGATAAGACAGAAATTTCCATTACTCTCACCCCATAAAATAAGTATTTTGATACAGTCAAATGTTAAACTATTTTCAGTTTCATACTCTGCAGAAAATAAGCTTTGGCAGTTACTCTGGTGGACATAGAGTTACTGGGGCATGGCATGTTTCTAATAAGGCATTTGTATTCCTTCTGTAGGTGCGTACTTTGTGGCATGATCCCAAGAACATTGGCTGGAAAGATTATACTGCTTACAGGTGGCATTTGGTTCACAGGCCTAAAACAGGATTAATAAAGTGAGAAATATTTCTGTACCTTTGCATTTTCTAGTAGCAATGCTTTTGTCTCTGTTGATTTAAAAGCTATGTTATCAGTTTCATTGTTGTTTCTGATAATTGTGTTACTTGTGTGACAGTTTGTCCAGCATTTGGGAACATTTTGTTATCTTCAGAACAAGTTATTTTCCTTTTCAGATGTGTTTAATTTAGTCTGGATGGTTCAATATTTACATCAGCTAAATACCCTTAAATTAAAGAAAAAAAAAAAAAATCTCTTTCTCAATAACTTTTCTGTAAAGAGACCAAAAATTCCTGAGCAAAACTCAAAGCAAGATTAGAAGATGAGATTGCTCCTCAGCCTGTGGAATTTCAGTGAATGAAAATAATTATAAACATGAGCATTGCCTCAGGGAAGTAGGCCAAGGGCCTGTCTACTTCAGCATCCTGTCTCCCGTAGTGGCTTACACAAGACACTGCAGAAGTGCACATCTGTAATGTATACAAGGAGCTGTGGCAAATGACTTTCTGTAGAACCCAGCTGCTTAGCTGATGTTCCAAAGACTGAGCATTAACTGCCCATGTCAGTTTTATCTTCTACTAACTACTAGAAGTGTAAAGGATAGTTTTCAGGGGTAGAGTCAGACCTTGCCTCCAAAGGTCTTCCTTGTGCTTATGTGCAAGGGATTTTTATTTGTCTGTGAACAACAAAGTATAGACAAATTAGGACAGACAACGTTACCTGTTTCTTTGAAAGAGAGGATGTCATGCTTCTGTGTATTGCAGTGCAAAGCATTGACTGATACAGGTCAAAAGGAAGCTCGATTTTTTTTTTTTTTAATTTTTTTTTTTCATTCATGTTGCTGTTACCTGTAACTTCCTTTACAGAATCTACATAGTGGTATGTGATACCACTGGTATCACATTAGATCGATCTATAGCAAAAACTGTGGTTTGGGGCATTAAATTCCTTCATACTTTGAGGGGTGTTCTGATAGAAAATCAATTATTTTTTTCACTAATGTAGTCACAAAAAAATTTTATTTGTACAGAAATATCAATTCCATATGAACACAATCAGAGATGTAATTTTTTGGTGGGTTGAATGAACTATCAAACTCTTCCCATATATTTTGGGTTCTTGATATTTTGAGAATTATAGTAAACAGGATTTTATGAACCTGAAAATCTGTCACTTTTTTTACTGTTCCTTTTACCATCCATTAATTCTGATCTCAGGGAGCAGTTTCATACTTGTAATTGTGCACTTTTCAGGAAACAGAACACTTTATTACAAGTGCTGGGCATGCATTTCTGTCTAAACAGAAATCTGCCTCTGAGTTCTAACTAGTTCTAACCCCTGAGTTCTAGGAAGCTGTTCAAGTGTTTTCATCCTCATGAAGCCATCTTGCTGTGTATAATTAATATATTGTCAATTGAAGCAGGACAATAATCCCTGCCTACAAAGACTAGTGTAATTAACAAACTATAGAGTAATTTTTCATTTGGCCCAGGAGACTGAGAGCCTAAAAATCTAGACTATCTCAAAGTCTCCCATGAGAAATAGAGGATCCAAGTTTGTGGAAATGCAGTCTCTCTGATAAAGAAAGAAAATGAAGTGCTGTCTTTTGAGGTCTTTTGTCTCCAGGGTGGATGCCTGAAGTACTAAAAAAAACCCTCCAAAAACAAAAAAAAATACCCACCAAGTTCTCTTTTTCCAGTTTATTATTTGTCTATCTGTTTGTGTCTAAATCCTTCCAGCTTTCATTAAGCTCTTAAAATGTCTGAAATTGAGATTGAACATGTCTCCAATTAATGTTTTGTTTGATTCTGAAGGGATGGTTCTTCCAATTTCTGATGTTGGCCCTTGCATCTAAAGATAAATAAATCAGCTGTTCACACAGCTGCAGACAGCTTTGTTCAGTGATGAGACAAGGTCGTGTGCTAACCCCTGAGTTCACTGGGACAGGGGCTTATCAGTGAATGCTAGAACATGACATAGTTCATTCCAGGAGACATGACTGTTCTAAATAAAGAACTGGGAAATCTTTTGCAGATGGTGTGCATAAAATCACTTAAGGAGCAGCCCCACTGCTTCTGATTAATGTGTTATGACTGCCAGCCAGGTGGGTGTGAGATAGAGATGAGATCCCTACAATGAGGTTGGGTTTTCTGGTGCCTTTTTAAAATAAACGCTGTTTTAGTTTTTAGAGATACCAACTCTTACACTGGACACTGTTATCCTCCTTGTTTAATTTATGTTCTTCTTCACAGGGTTCTGGTTTATGAAGGGAAACAAGTCATGGTGGATTCTGGACCGATCTATGATACAACTTTTGCTGGTGGACGATTAGGTCTTTTTGTCTTCTCTCAAGAGATGGTCTATTTCTCTGACCTCAAATATGAATGCAGAGGTTAGTTACAAAAAATGTCTGGAAGATGCTTAAGCCTTTCATAGCTTGTGGAACAAGCACAAATTATCTAAATGAATAGTATCCTCTAAATGAAAAGCAATCTGTAATATCATAGCATGGCATAAACCTTCGGCGAAATGCCATGAATGCCCCTTGCGCATAGAGTAATCTCAGTTTGAATAATAAACCCCAGATGTTTAATACTATCCACCTGGAAAAAATGAGGTAGAAATATCTAAGTGAGACTTGCTTAGAATTCTCTCTGCATATCCTGTCCTCTGTAGGCTATTTCAGTATGTCCTGCAGGCACAGATACTTCTGGATCACCCCTCTTTCAAGAGGCATGCAAAAGAGAGCAGATACCTTTAATGAACATGCCTGTCTGTAATGCCTTGTCTGAAATGTTTGGAAATACAGAAAATGCTTTTCCAGGTTTTCTTATATATATGATTTTGTATATACATTTAGATACATAGCTGCACATACACATGCTTGTCTCTTTCCATATGTAGGCACACGTGTTTTTTATATAAATGTCCTCACATTTGTAGGAAAATGAAGAACAGAAAGCATTGTGCTTAATCTCTTTAGTGTATCATGGTGGGGTTCTTGTGTGATTGACTTCCTAACCAAAAGAACCCCAGCCACAACTAATATATATTTTCCCATTTCTTTCAGATGCTTGAGCAATGGTTGCTGCATTACCAGCAAAGTACTGTAGATGCTATGCAACCCAGACACCTCAGTACAACCTGGTACTCCCAGTTTCTATTTTTGTGTACCTCCTGCCCTCTCTCCTCATGCTCCACTCTCCAGGATGCTTCCAACTGCCAGGAGTGCATCAGCCACCCTTCCACCCAAGTGCCTTCTCACAGCCAGGACTAACAAAACCTAAACGTGAACGTCGGACCCACCACTGAAGCAAAAGCAGATTGATGCATTAGAACACTTTTGTAGAGTGCAAACTTAGCAAAACTTGTTCGTTTGTTTACTTGTCTTTTTTAAAGAATGACGTTTACATATAAAAAATGTAATTACTTAATGTATTTATATATATGGAGAAAAAGAGGGGGGATGATGATTATCAGTTGTGACGTTTAAGTGAGGAAAAATGTGTCTTAATTTTTTGGGTGTTATGGTTGACACTTCCTTGTTCTGATCAAGACTGGACTTCAGTAACACAGAGCTTCTGGCGCTAATTTTAGCAAAGTAATAGAGGGCCACACCAATAGTGAAAATTACTTTGGATATTAAAGATCAATTATTAGCGTTTCTTGATTCAAAGAGGTGCTTAGTTGATTAGGACAATCTTAGGAATACTCTTTAAAATTATTATTGGTAGAACTGTCAAATTTGCAACCTAAAGCATTCTTTAGTAGGAGCTTTCTTTAGGCCAAACAGAATTGAATTAGAAACTCTCATGTGAAAGATAAGAATGATTCATTTAAACATCTGAAGCTGTCACTATTGTCTGACTTTCAAAAAATTATTTCCAGTTGCCCTGTTTGCCCTGTTTTCATCATATTCTGCATTGTCTTGTAATAAAGAATATACCATATCCATGTGGAGGCAAATGAACCTGAACCACTTGTCCACCTCTGCTGCAAAAAGCACTTTGACATCCTGAATCCTGATGTGGGTTTTTGAAAAGGTGGCAAAGCCACCATTACTTAATTTGGTAACATATGAATTTAAGGTTCCATTTATAAATATTTTGTTAGTATTTATTGTGATTATCACACCAACTACCTTCTCTGATAATTGATTTTAAAGCATATAATCCATCAATAATACATTTAGAAATAATGATATTTTAAAACTACTTTTGAAAGCATATCACAATATGTAGATATTGTCAAAGCATGGCCTGCACTTAAGTATGGTTCCATGGGTTATAGTCATGTATACTTTAAAGTTAAATGAATAGTAATAAGTAATTTACAAATGGAACCTTAATATATACCCAGTTACCCTAATTTTAATATTTTTGTGTTGTTACCTATGTCTGCTGTATATAGAACTGTTTAAATAATGCTGAAGGGGTACCAGTGTTTATTCTAAACAGATACAACAGTTACTCAGATAAACAATAGTATAGACATGTTTAACATTCTTGTTTTGTTTAAGATGTATGAGCTTTGTTCACAAAAAGAACACATGTAATTTTATTCATAGATGGGATACCTGATGGAAGAATACAGTACCTCTGCCTTCTTCTAGGGCACAGTGACCTAAATATTGAATCAACTTTTTCTCCCTTGAAATAGATTTTGTGGCTATATTCATTAGAAAGGAATCAACAGTTGCTGGCTTTATTGCACATTTTATAGTATTCATACTACCAAATTTTTTTAAAAAAATATTTCTGTCTGTTTTGTTGCTGTTTTTTCTTTTGTTTTGGATTTTTTTTTTTGTCTTCACAAATCCTCTTAATGAGGTTTTTAAATATTTCAGTTTCTTTTGGTGTTTCAAATGGCATCCCCAAGTTCCAAGGAGAAGGGAGGATGACTTCATTAAATGTAATGAGTAATGGCTGTGTAGGGTTTTTTGTTTTGTCAGAGAGAGACATCGGTTTAGGGATGAAGATGTTAATATTTGGACTGTATCATAATTTTCCTATTCTATGTAAATTATTTATGATGGGTTTTTTTCAATTTCTTTTTCTTTTTTCCTTGCAAGTGTGTGTGAGAGTGAGATTGATGAAATTTCATTTTGTTTTGCCAAAGATTGTAAATAATTATTTATTTGTTTACAAGGACAGACATTTATCAATTGGTGTCCTGATTCATTTAGTCAGATCCTCATTTTTATATATATATTTTAAGAAATTAATAATAGGAAATAAAATGTAAAAAGGTTTTATAATCCAAAATCTCTTTACCTTTTTTGTAGTTACAGTTTTTCTTTAAAGAAAATACTCAATTTTTGCTAAGTCCTTAGTTAAGCCTCTTGCCTTCCTGTAGACCAGTTCATTTCAAGCAAACCAGGAAATCTGTTGCTTTGCTAAAAAAATTACTGAGTGTCTTCTAAGTTTGTAAACAGCAGGTTTCCTAGTATCTCTGACAAGACATCATTCCCCATGAAGTCTTTATCTGGCAAACAATCACAAATTTTATTTATAGTATTGTGAATGAGAAATATTGGTCCTGCTTCTCTGTATTGTGTCTTGGCCCATGTGTTTGAACAAATATATCTTATTTTGCAACTGCTGCTTCTCTGAGTCCCATCTGAGTCATTGGGATTCGTTGGTGTGAGTGGGGATTGCCTTGCAGCTGGAGAATTTCAGGAACCAGTGAATCATCACAAACCAAAGAGAACAAAATACAAGAAAATAATTCTTAGAACGAGGCATCTCTTCCTGTGAGTATAAATTACTCACAGGGCGGGGAGTTTGAATTGGTTTAGGAAAAATAAGAATGTCCAGCATGTCAAAATGCCAGTTTTGAGGTGTGAACACAAGTTCTAACTTTTCATCCCAGCTATTTGGTTTCCTTGGCTTTTGATTCCTGTGAGAGTACTTGAAATATTACCCAAGAAAGCCATGTAGTCTTCAGTACATTTCTTGATGAGTCCTTTAAAACAATACAAATGTTCAGTCTTGTAGACAGTTGCAAGGACATCAGTGATTGACGTTATTCAGCTAATAGAGTGATCAAGAATTTGTTACCCACTTTCTCAAGAGTTTTTTTTTAAACTCTGGTATGGATCTTCATGAGAGTTTTGAACATAAGCACTTATTTATGATTCTATGGGGAAATATCTCTTCATGGCACCAAACAACCCCCCACAAAATGCAAGACAGGGAAATAAAATGACTGGAAATGTGTAAAAATGTAACAGCATCACTTCAGCACCATTTCAGGGTCTCTCAGAAAAACAGGAGGGAAGGATCAAAAAAACCCAAAATTGCTGTGAATGAGCAGGTTTATCTAAAGCAGCGGAATCCTCTGACCTGTGTCAATTGTTCTAACTACCTTTTTTAAGCCTTTTGAAGATAGAAGTATTTGCATAATCTGATAAAAATACATATCTAAAAATTTTACAGAACCTGCATATCTGGTTCCCAAAAAGAGATGGGTATGGAAGAAAGTCTGAAATTCCTGTGGAGAGGCTGTTTTTTCTCACAAAGGAAAAGCTGAGTAGAGCAGGTGAGGGTTCTGCCACTAACACAAGTAATAGCAGGCAGAATTTTTTTCATTTCCCTGGGCACCAGGTTCCCACCTACTAAAATTCAGTGATAAATTCCTCACCTTTAAAATACTTGTTATACATTGTGTGTATCTAAGTGGTTTTGGGTGAGCCATAAAACCAGGAAATCAGGAAATCCCAAAACCCTCCTAAAATTAAGTTCTGATAAGAATTTTTGACCAGCTCTAAAATGTGGGGGTTTTGGGTAAACTTTGGATAAACCACTGCATTCTGAAAAGTTAAGCTGAACTCACAGTATTTAAGGATTTGTCCATTATAAGAGAAGCAGATTTGCTATGGTTTCTTCCAGAAAGAAAGGAAATAATTCCATCCAAGGATTATACCTGTGATTTTTGCACATCAGACAGCCCAAATAATAATATCATGTACACTAACATGTGTGTACTCCTCGCTAGCTACAGGATGGGGCAGGAGCTGAACAGACTTTCATGGCCAGTGGGCCAAACCCTCACCTTGGTCAGCTCAGTGGGAGTTTTGCCATGGACTTGAGTGATAGCTGGATGAGATTCAGTGTTCTGTTTGTGCCGCAGACATTCACAGAGAAAGAGCTCTAATGCTTGCATGAGAACATCTGCTCTCTAAAGCCATTTGAAAATAAAAAAAAAAATAAAAAAAAATTAAACTATGTAATAACTTGGCACGGCATTGTTTCCATTGTGGAGAAGACCACCCTTGTAGATCGGGAAGGGGGACGTTGAAGGAAAAGAAACCTGATGCTGATTATACCCGAGGTTCTTCTAATCTATTATCCTGCACTTGAAAGCTGCCAGTGTCAAATTCACTGGTGGAAGGTGTCAAGTATTTATTATTAAAAACCATACATTAACACTCCTAAAAAGAAGACATCATTCTTAGCCCAGGCGTTTAATGGGTGGGTCTGCCTTTGTGCCTGTGTGGTTTATTTTGCACTAACATAACTGCAAATATTATTGTTATTCATAAAAATATCCCAGATTTTTAATCCAAATTTTCCTTCTATTGAGAACTCTGGAGATTGATTATACACTTTATGCAGTATAAATTTCCTTTTACTAATTTCAGGTCTGTTGCTGTTTAATTTCATTGACAGGCTTGATTTCTCCCAGACTTTGGAAAGGAATGAATAGTATATATTTCATCATAAAACTGTGTGTTAGAAAAACAATATCTTACTTTGCTTTTAGAGGTTGTGTGCATGTGTCTGTAATGGCCTAATGTGGTACATCAAGGTACAAGAATTTCCTCTGCTTGCTGTAAAACTTAGCTGTTGTTGATATTTTGTTCTATGTTATGTTTTGTTGTGTAGATGCTCCTCATGTTTATGGCCTTCTCCAAATCATTTTAGCTCTTTTGCATATATGTCATATATGCACATGCACACACAGAGATTAAAAAAAAAAATCTACATATTTTGCAAAGGTTAAGTATCATTCTGTGTTTGGCTTGTTTTAATGCCTTCCCTTGCCAGCTGCTATGGCCACAGTCGAAATCAGGAAAATGAGTTGGACAGATTTTTACGCTTTCTATTGTTAATTATCACTGATCAGTAATCACTGATCATTACCTATTCTTCTTGATATATTTAGAGCTAGAAGTGTTTGGTGTTTCTCCTTTAGAAGCAAGTGAATTTCTTTTCAATACTTCTTAATGTACCAGTCTGGAAGCTGGAGGGTTGCATTGAAAATCACACTTCAAATCTTAGCAACAGCTGTAATAAGGTAACTTGTAACTTAGAAAACTATTTTAGTCATGGAGATTACATAGTCATTCCATAACTTCTGGCAGATTGTCTTGACACTGCCATTATGAGCTGGTTTTTTTCACTTTAAAATAATGTTGATGGAAAAGAAAACAAAGGAGAGGATATCTACTATCAGTATAGATATTTCAGCTGCTAACAGTGCTCTGCACTGCACTGTTAGCAGCTGAAATAGATAAATATGAATAGCTGAAATAAATAATTTTCGATCAAAGCTTTTTTTTCATATATATGAAGAAAAAGAAACCTAATGATTTCAGTTTTATGCAAGGCAGTCTATGACTGATCATTCAATCCAGTTTACTTCCTGGAGTTGCTGTTTCTGCCTTCTTGCAAGTAGCAACAACTTCCAACTAAAAGACTTTTTAATTTTTAAGGCACTCCTTGCTGGTGAGACTGGAGTACTTTTGAGCTTACAGTATTTTAGAGCTGGAGCCCAAGCAAATTAATCTGTCCTGGTTTTTAAAGATTCAGTTCAGTGCAGTGTCTAGGTTTTTGCAGCCAGAAGCAAAGGACCACCCATTTGGATGTGGATGTAATCCAGTGGGTTTAACTATGTGCAGTAGCTCACCCTGGATGCTGAAGAAATAGGGACAGTGTTTTGAGCTGAAACTACTGACAACTGGATGATCAATTGCTTTCTTAAGTGAGATTAAGTTGCAAAGATATTGTCAATCACTGTTCTAGAGAACAACAGTTCTCCATTTAAAAAATTCCAATGCTCATAAAGGAGAGGAAATAAAACCAGAACACTGTTAAATGCTCAGGTTTAGATTTGCACAATTTTCAGGGAAATGGAGCATACACAGGCAGTAAAATGGGAATAGACCAAATTATTTTTTGGTTTATTCTTCTTGTGAATTCTTCCTTTTAAGTAAAAGGCAGAAATAAAGAGTCGCTTTTCTATTGAATTTGTTATTAATATATCAATGCAAAGCTCCCACTTATTTGAGAAGGAAGCAAACTCAATTTTACACAGAGGACGATTTGTTTTTTCTACAGTTCCAAATCCCTCCATAGGATTCAATTCATTGCTTTCGGTTGAAGACTTTATAATTTTCTTTGTTTATTTAACAATATTAATTGTCAACAATGATAATTTTTTTTTGTAGGTCAGCTTATTTGATTTCTCCACCAAAGACTGGTGTTCAAACTTGAAATACACCTTAAATCAGTTTTATTCATTAAATGGAAAGAAATGAAGCCATTCATGGTTATATATAGGAAGAATTCCCAACTCTGCATAGAAGCTGTATTGTCATCACTGGACAATCAAGAAACCTATTGTTCTTCATGCCTAGCAGCAGCCATCCCTGTGGTATGAGAAGATAACATCCTCCTGCTCCTAAACATAAGGGAAAAGGAAGCTGCAGCTGAACAGAAATGAAGCAGAGAGATTCTGAGCACTAGGGCAATGACTTTATCACAAAACCATCCATTTTAAAACAAGAAGGCACAAGTCATATGACAACAGTATGAAAAAATCAGCTCCTGCTATTTCCTGTTCAGAATTTCCTCTAAAAATTAATTAACCTCCCTTTGAGAGAAATTAGGCAGTCTTAACTGGATGCTTCCATATTCCCTTGCTCATCTTCTAGTTACTCATTCAACCATGGGGCACTGTGCTGGATTCATAGATCAAAATAACTCTTTCCTACTAACTTGATAGATTTGGCAGGTTGAGACCAATACAGTGTAAGGTCCAGACTTTCAAAAATATCTGCAGTTCTGAGTATGGAAAAAGGTTTTGGAGTTAATGCCTAATTTAACAAATGACCCTGGTATTTAATATATTACCTGGGTTTATTATTAAGACTAATAATATTTATGGAATATTTTCAAAGTGGGGGTGAAATATTTACTATATTTGAAGACATGTGGATAATATCCACATTTTTTCCAGTGTTTGAAGGGTCTTTAATGTAATCTTTCAGTTCTTATGGTTGTTTCTGTTTCCATCTAGAATCAAAATGAGGAGATGAGTTTTGTTATTAGCAACTATTCTTAATTGCATGGAACAGATGAAGTATGGTTTTTTACTGAAATCACATGCCCTGGGCAGGAATGCTCTATCCAGAAATAATTGACTCTTCTGGGGAGGGGGAGAACTATTCTCTTCCAATTCTCTTCCAGAAGAAATTAACAGCCTTCTGAGGAGAGAGATAGTGCAACTGAGTTACTGAAATCTGAACCTGGCATCTGTGGCAAGAATCCACTTGACCTGCCATGACAGACAAAGAAATAGCCAAGGTAAGAAGTCCTGCTTACAGCTGTCCTGGGTGCAGCCCTCTACAGAGAAGGGGGAATATATGCCAAGGCCATGGACAGTTGCTTCAAGCACTGAGGTTTGCAGATCAGCTCTGTGGCTTCTCTGTTGCCTGTACTAAAAATACTTTTCCCTATCCTTATGCCAATGCATCTGTGTACAATCTAGTTCCAGATTTAACACCTGAATACTGCACTTAAGATTTATTTCTTTTCTTAATGATGCATACAGACTAAAATTTAACAGTATTACTTGCTTATTTCTGAAACATTTGTGCCAGCACTGCTTTTTTTTCCTTCTACAAACTGGGATTTCATAGTGCTCCTGTATGTCCCAGAGCATGGAATGATTTGAAAGAGTTCTTAGAGAAATTCCAGTGCAAACCACTGTAGCGTTATAATCCTGGAAGGATCATTGCTTGTGCATTTTCATTCCTGTCCAGGACAAGTTCATAATGTGGTGGGTCCTATTTCTCAGAAAGAGTGCATTGTTTAGCTACATAATTATATACATACTTTCTTCCCTCTCTTGTTTCTCCTCACAGACCATTACATACTGTGATTTAACAATGCAGTTGGTAAATCACAACCTATTTCATATCAGCTATTACTTCATATCAACTTCTTAGGTCATGCACAATCCTCAAAACAGAGTGGAGCCACTCTAGTTTTTGTAGTACTTTCAGAAATAAGAGATTATTTGTAAAACCATTGCATTAATTTCTATAGTTTCAAAAGAAATTAATGCGTGTGTTTGCACATATGGTCTTCTTATAAAGAGACTTTCATTGATGCTGCATTACCATATGGATATGGAAAAGACATTCTCAATGTACATTTCTGTGCCCCATCCTGCAATATTCTAGTAAAGTTTTAACACTGAGGAATGGCTTGGCAAACCTTTGGGCTAAGACATCTAGCAAATCAAGACACAGAACTGGTATTTCTCAAGAAGAAAGATTAATTTTTGCAAGAAACTGTAAACATTTCACTGTGATTAATAAGTAAGGTAATAAATGGAATATCCTTACCTCTTCTACTGTTCATTCAATAGTCTGCATAGATGTGTCCTTGTGGGATAAGCTAATGTTGGCGATTTGCCTTATCACGACTGCCAGTTTTCCACTGACATGTTCAAAATTTTGAGATATATACATAATTTTTTAGCAAAAACTTGACACTTACGTTGGAAATGTTTTGCATTTGAAATGTAAAATGAAACTGAAACTGTGAAAAAGTTATTAATGCAAATGGAAAAAAAAAAATCTCAGAGCATTTTAATTTCCTGCCATAACCATAGTTTTCTATCTCATTATTTGGGGCTGTGACACATATTTATGTCTCTGACTTCCCTATTGCATGAGCAGTTGTTCCACTTCTCCTAGGGGTAACCTATAGGAAAGATAGAAAATCCTCCCCTTTTTACCTGCCACGAATCTCAGAAGTGCACAGCAATGCCAAGGTGGTGGGAGTCAGTCAGCATTTCAGGCCATCAGGTTCTGAGAAGGAAACAAAAGAAAAATTAAGACAAAAAGGTCCATGGTAGGAATTAGTATTGCTATTTGTCAGGTCCAAAAGCATCAAATAGCAGTTCCTGATGGGGGTTTTTAGGGATTTCTAAATTTTCTTCAGGAAATATATTAAACCAGGGGGATTTTCTTTAAAACTTGTCTAATACAGAACTGTCAATGCAAAAATATTTGTTACCTTATCTATCTAAAGTTCGTTTTCATTCCCATCTGCTGGTGATACTTTAGGGAGTAAATTGCAAAAAAAAATAATGCTCCTTATTTTCATACTAAATGAAACACATTTTGTATACTATAAAGAGAATTTTTAGCAGTCAGAGAGAGCTTTTTTGCTTATTTAGAAAGTGCTGTGGAGCTTCATGAGTGCCAGAGATGCTGCCATGGGGGAAGGGAAAAGTCCAACCCTTGTGAGGAGACAGATAATGCATGGTGAGGAACAGGGGGAGTGCATCTGAATTTGTGTGGTTCAACTCTGAGGCACAAAACCTTGGGAAACTCAATTAATAAAGCCTATTAATATTGGTTTTCTGCTAATTACTGAGTTAAGGGTATTAACTTGCTCACCTTACTCACCCTGTGAGTCAGCCACAAAACACTTGTGTCTGTAGAAATAGACAAACCTGTACTTAGACATGTTCAAAGTAAATGCTCACATGCACAGGGCTTTGCATGTAATTCACAATAAAAAATGCATTTATTGAACAATTCCTGCTAACAACAGCACATCTGCTGACTCAAAATAGCCATAGACAAAAATTATCAGTACTAAACTTTCAGGCTCAGTGGCAGATGGAGACATATTGTGATGATTTGTGCTGCAAAGGGGCCCCCACTTTTTCAGAGTATTTATGCCAATATCACTTTACTGAAGCTATTGAAAAGCCAGCAGAAATCTGTCAGATGGAGACGTGTAGCATTCCAGATGTGGCTTAGAGGAATGAGTACAGGAAAAGCCGCAGCAATAAAATTGCACGAAATTTTATAGTGACTGACAAACCACACAAAAGAGATGGGCAGAGGGAGAAAAATACTCTGCTCAGGTCATACTCAGTACTTGCTGAAATGTATGGTCTAGTCTGCAGAGACCATTAGCCAGTACCTGAACCACCTAAGATGCCTGGCAGGATAGCCTGGGGAACTGCTGTGCTGTGTGCATCAGAAGCCAGCTGCTAGGCTCTCTTTGTTGCTGTACATTTTTTATTAAATAACTATTTTATTAAATAACTATATAACCAGAAAGCCAAATTCTTGCTTCACTTGTGCAAAGGCAAGATGAAGAGTTTGATGTATGCATAAAAGACAGACGTTATCTTCCTCAGAGTGAGTTTACAGAGCGGGCAATCTTCATTTATATTCCTTTTGCTTGGGAGACTTTTCTCATTTTCTGTTTTCTTAATACTTTCAGAACAGTATGAGGGCCACTGATCCATGTTCATAGCTAGGAAATACTGAGGGTTCTTAAAGATGAAAACAAGAATGATTTGAGATTGTTAATGTTGAGCTGAGGGCAACAGTTAAATCATGTTTTCCAGTGGAATGCTGGTCATAAAGGATTGGCCATTCCATTTGTTCAGTGTACCACAATGCCCCATTTGCAGATAAGGTTGTAAATAAAGATTAATTTCCAGATTTGTGAGACAGAAAATGTTACGGTAAAAAAATGGGGGAAGGGAGAGAAGGGGAGAGGGCAAGAAAAAGCAACCAGGAATGGCATTTAACCATCTGAGTAGATATCTACATCCAGCTTTACTTTTTATACATTATTTTCAGGTAGTGTAGGAAAACAGTCTTTTCTTGGAACAATTATTTTGTTTGTTAATTTAGATGCATAAGACAGGACAAGTAAAGCTGAAAAGCTCAAGTCCAAGCAAAAAAGAAATATGCACTTAAAAATTGTTATTTTGGATGCAGAGGGAAAGCACCATTCCTGTTTTGATCTACTCAAAAGTGAGAATAAAATCATAATTATTCCATATTTTTCTGGTACAGCCTTCAAGTGAGAAAATTTCTCTTACAAACTCCTAGTGGGATATAAATAAAATCATCCTTTTCGAGGTGCACTTAATTTTATCCAGGCAGATGAGGGCACATGCTTGTTTGACTATGTAGATTCAGGAAGATTCACTGGATTGACTTCATCCAAGCTGACCTTGTGCTGGACTCACATCCCTGCACTAAGGTATTTGAATAGAATGACTCATTAATGACTTATTTCTGACCTGAAGCAAAAAAAAACTCTGACCAGACAGAAGGACCCAAATGCTTGTGATTCTGGATCCTAGCAGCTGCATTCACCTGACATTGCTAATTTTAGAGTTGTTAACAATATTGGCATAGATACAAGTCAACTCCTAAAACTTTAGCAATGCTGCTGTGATATATAGGACATTGCTTGGATATAAGAAACCTCATCATTAAACCGAAAATCAGTTTTGAGTAGCTGTTCCAGCTGGCTCTACTTAGAGCAGGGGGGTTGGGCTAGACATTTTCCAGCAGTCCATTCCCACTTCAGCCACTCTGTGACCCTGTGGAAAATGATGGAAAGATAAAGGAGCTCTTACACAGACTGCTAGAAGCACTGGATTCAGTCAGGTGCTTCATTGTTAATGGCAAAGCTTCAACAGCAAACTAGACTGAGCAAGAAAATCTGTAATCAGTGGTGAAGTTAGATCTGATTTTAAGACAGTGATATGTGTGAGGCTGTACAGTTATCTTATATTTGACCTGTATTTAGTACCACATTCAGACTATCAAATTACACAGATCTTGAAGGAAGACAGGGTCCTGAGTGCTCTATTACACAGATGCAGTGTGTAGTCCTACTTAGACCAGTAGATGTCTAGAGCTGGAAGTGGCTTTAACCACTAACAGAGCAGTGATCCCAAGATACCTGCTTTCTACCAGAAAATAAGACACTTGGAGAGAAGTGTGATCATGCATTTTCGCAAGGACTTCCACCTCTTTATTCCTCTGGTTGAAAATCATTTGCTTTGACAATGGTCAAAGTAAGAAAAATTTAAAACAGAAAAAAAATAAATACAGTCAAAAGAAGTAAACCATTAAGGATATAGAGCATGCTTTGTATCAATTTTACTGTGAAAAATTAACTAGCAACTGAAGTAGGGTTTTACAAATCCTAGTTTCTCAAAGAAATGAAGCTGGCACAACCATGCTTTCCATCTGTCTATCATCTGCTAGTAAATGACTTACAGAAGTTTTAAGCTCATTGGACAGTTTTTTAATTGACTTGACAGAGATGAATTTGACAGACATTTTGAAGATTATAAAGTACGTATGATTCTTGTGCCAATAAGATTGATTAAGTTTTCTCTTCTATGGGGATTCTATTTTTATTAGTAAGTTACAAAAAGACTGAAATTTTTCCTCATAATTAGCAGATTTCTAATCTCTTTCTCTTTGATGTTTTATAATGCTCATGAGGAATGAAAATTCAGCTAAAAGACGTAAATGGATTGGAAGCCAGTCATTAGTTCCAGTGCCCACGGAGTTGCTTGTGCCCCTGGAAATACCTCAGAACCCTCATGAGTAGTCTATTCATGTGAAACTAAAACAAACAAAACCAAGTTGTAATTTTTTTTGTTCTGCATTAATACTAGTCAAGCCTCATGGATAACTTGCTAGGTACTGCACACGCACAATTTGAGGTACATTTGCTGTCCTGGGAAATCTGTTAAGTGCCCAAGATTAAAGGTACACATGTTCAAGCCTGTGTGGAAGTCATGAGTGGAGGGAAGGCCAGATGGAGAATGGTGTAATATGCAGGTCTGGGGGGTTCCCCCTAATTTCCATAGAAGATCATAGAGGAACAGAACATAGCAAAGTTTTCCCAAATGTCAGGTTTTGTCCTTTCTCATTAGTACGTAATGGGAAATCTTAGGCAGGATTTGAAGTCATGAGAAGTGAGTTCAGTTTGTCCTCTAGCAGGTAAGAACTTTTAGACTAACTATCTTCCTTCATGGCATTGGACACCGGCACTGTGGCAATATGGATAAAAGTAAAAGATATGCACTCAGGGGCAAGGGTAGGAAAAGACTTAGAGAAAAAAAAAACATATCTCTCAAGGGTCTGCTACTTCTATTTCAATGAAGAATAGTTTTATACTATATCAAATCATTGCTGTAAAATAGGAAAGATCCATGGCCCAAATCCATACTTCCTCCTCAAGACAGGGCAGCCTCTATGTAACCCATTCCTGACAGATGATTTTCTTGGTCTGTTCTTCAGAGAAGGAATTTCACAACTGCCCTAGATATTATGCTTAACCACAGCTGAAGACAGAAGAATTTCCCTAATTCGTGAAGTATTTCTAGCTTTCTATTTCTTTGGACCAATTACTTCTTGTCCTATCCACAGTGAACACAAGAAATACTTCACTGCCAAACCCTGGCAACCTTTTAAATATTTGAAGCCCTATTTTTTTTTTTTTTCTGTATCACTTCCTCCCATGCAATCCAGTGTCAATTTATTCTCATAAGTAAAACATTATAGGGCCCAAAACACCTTGTTTTCCACTGCAGTGTTTTCAGGTGCCCTGTTTTCTTAACATGCTTGTTAAAAAAAAAGCCCCAAATCTGATTAGAAGCAGAGCAGGATTGCAGCATGTGTCTTCCAAATGTGTCACTCTCCAGCTTATTAATATCCAATATGAAATTTAATTCTTTCAGAAGTTTAGTTTGTGGTCATCTCTCATGTCCAGTACTGCCCAAATTCTGTGCAATCTACTTTCTGTTTGGACAGCTTTTCCACTTGTCTGTATTGGTTGTCCCCTGCTATGGGTGCACCAGGGAATGGTTGGCCCCTTTGAGAGCCAGACTGATTTGTTCTTTCATGGCAATCTCTGGATGTCCTTTGCTGCTGTGATTCTATTCAGTGCTGTGAGTTCCCTTCTAAACCAGTATGAATATAAGGTAAAGAGGCGAAAGTATATAATGTTGATTTCCTTCCTACTATTGAATTTAACAAAGCCACTGGTCTTTGTAAAAAAAGGTTAGCAGTTATTCTGCCTCCACGTGGATAATAAGGTAAGGACATGGCTACAGATACTGACTATGTCTCTTTAAATACTTGCAGTTTCTGAGGTTCTTCTTGGTAAAAAGGTGCTTTCTTTAAGCAAGAAGTAATTTTGTCTTAAAAGATGGGCATTGTTTCAATCCAACAATCCCAGTGTGGAACAGCTTATCCCAAATAAGGAATCTCATTTGATTTCTGACTAAAAACTAAATCTGATTAAAGAACTTTCAGAGAACAGCTACCTAATTAGCACTGCTAAACTAGCACTACCACATCTATTCACTATAGTATCCTGGGAGAACATGAATGCTGAGAAGAAACTGTGCTATTATACATGAACTGCCCTTTACAGTTTTGGCATCACAGCAGGTGGACACAGAAGTAGGAATGTCCCAAGCAGATCCTGCTGGCCAAAGATTTCAGATTGCAACCCCAAATTGTGTGTGCATACCAATAGGGGAGTACACATATGGACAAATACTCGAAGTGGAAATAAATGTTTCAGCAGTCACACTTCATAACAGTAGTGGGAATCAGAACCTCATGTTTGCAACTCTTCATCACTTCTGTGTGGGAATATCTGAAAGCCTTAATTGTCCATGGACCTAATCATGAGGTGATGATCACTGCCAACAAAGTGCTGAGAGCTCTCAGCTCTCACTGCATTTGGAGTGGGGACATGAGGATACTCGGTACCTCACAGCAACGGCAGCATCATCCTGCCTTTGCAAACACATACTGTTTTCTGAAGTTCCTGACTGAGAACAATTGTTGTTCCTAAACAAACAACAGCAGCTCAGCTGGAGTCCCAGCTGCACTCAGGCCAGCAGCCTCAAATCCCTAGTGTCCCTTGGAAGAAATCTGATTCTGGCTCTGGTGAAGAAACAAGCCATTTGATCTGTGACTGGAAGAAGACCATTCTTCCTCCCATCCCCCTGTGCCATTCACATCTCCTTGAATTGCATCTCCAACCACCAGTGTGCAAGGGAAGACAATTGTAGTGATGTCAACAAGGCTCCTCCAAGCAGACTAGGTGTTGTGAAAGAGCTGCTCCTCCTCGGAGACCTGGAGCAGTGCCTGGAGTGAGCACAGGCTGCCAGCCTTGCAGAAACATTCCTGCTCTTGAACGGGGTCAAGGGGCAGTGGCAACCCAGTGATTCATCAAATCAATCAGGCACCAAAGAGCAATTCCAGCAAAAAGGTCCAAAGTAAACACTGATTCTGAGAAGGATAAATGGCACAAGAAGCTGAAGGAGTCCTTGAAGAAATGGTACTGTAATATTTCATTAGACCACCTAGAGCCACAGTTAAACAACTCCATTCTGTGCAAGCATAAGGTGATGAGGTCTTGAAAAATAGAGAAGATCTGCAGGAAGGATGGGATGTGTTCTCACTCAAAAACCAGAGTAAAAAAGAGCATCAGAAATCCTAGTCCTGAAGCTTGTAAAAAACAAACAAAAAAAACCCACAAAAAAGGCAATTTTGCCAAAGAATTCTTTGAGGTAATTGTTCTTTCTGAATGTATATTGACATTACTTTTTTTTGGTTCTTTCTAATACACAACAAATGTTTATTGATGCCAAGACTATGATATCAGTGTTTTAAATCTCATAACCAATGACAGTGTGTACAGTATAATATTTTCATTTTTACTGGTAGATAAGGTTTTGTGCAACTTGATAGAAAGGACATGTTTTTTTTTAATGCTACTCTCCTCGAAATCTATTAGGCTAGATTTATTCAGAAAAGTGAGACTCTTTGAAAGCTAAGTCTCATATTACTAAATTCATTATTATCTTGTAGTCCTAATGCTTGTGGTCCAAATCTTGGACTACTGTCTTCCTGACAGTGTCATGATTTTAAAGGGTACAACAGCCCAGCCTCCCTCCAGCTAAACCTCTGGGAGGGAGGGAGGGAGGGAAGGAAGTAGGCAGTCCACGCAGGGCCATGAAAAACTGTTATTCTGAACTTCTCTCCTCTGAAAGACTTGGCAGGGCTGACTCTTTTGTAAAACTTGAGATAATTTGTGGTTCATACCAGGTTTGGTGGTCTTCTAGTGAAGCACAGAAGCAGGCCTGCCAAACTAGGTGGTTCAAAGATGCAAAGACTGTGTGAAAGGTTTCTGCCAGCCATATAGACAAGTTGCAGTTGCATTCATGCTCACTTTTTCAGAAACTAGAAAATCGAATGCATAATCCCACACAGGAATTGGAGCCAGAATTTGTTCCTTAGAGCTATTTTCCCTGCTGTGCTCTTTCAATACAAAGCTTTGCCTTCCAGCAGGACAACAGCCATCTCACTGCATGAATCTCTGCTGCTTCTTCACCAGGGAATTAAATAGGGCATGCTGTGTTGCAATGTAGCTTCAGCTTTGCTGGTATCCCACTGGAAATGACCTTTGGCTTTTTCAGACAAGTTATGATATTGACACAGGCTGTGCTGGTGCTGTGCTGAGAAACAGAAGTGTGTTCTGTGTTTTTTTAGATGTTATAAAAATTGTTTCCTCATTTTCAAGACAGTCACCTCTGCTTTTACTGGTGCACTCTCAGAAATGGAACCTTGGTCCTGCTGTTCTGTTTGGATGGATGGAGGAACCATTCTGCATCCCATCACACCTGCTGAAAGGGTTGTGAAAGGGGTGTGCATGAACCAAGGATTCCACAACAACAAGGTGCAGCTGCAGATCAATGGTTTCACTGTGTCCTCAGGAGTGCAAAAAGTCTTTGTAATAGTCTCTTCCCAGTGCAAAATACTGTTAACTTTGTAGACACATATATTTTAACTATTAAAACAATACAGATTAAATATTTGATTCCATGAATTTGTGGCTTGGGACAGTTCTGCAGTGCCCAATTTCAGTGAGATGGCTCCTGCCTATCAATGATACTTATAGTTTAACAAGGTATTTCAGCATCATTTATAGTTTCTATGTGTCGAGAAAAGTGCTTAACATGAGCACCAGCTGATAAATAGACTGGCTGCAGATTATGAGCCTGTAACCAAAAATCTCTGGAGGCAGGGGTGGTGCCTAGAGAGGCAGAGCTGGAGCAGAGGTTAGACAGACAGTAAAGTATTTATTAAAAGGCCTTTAAAGGATATGCCTCGAGCAGTACAAGAGCCTGGCCATGGCTCCACCCAACATGGGTGTAAAATGGACTACCAGTCACAAGTCTTTTATAAGTCACACTTTTATAAGTTTTGGTCCATTTACATATTGGGGCTAATTGAACAATTACAGCTTCGGGTTATGAAGTCACATCCTCCCTGTTTTCTCTCCTCAATTTGCCATTGTTTATACTTTTTGGGCCTGAAGCTGTAATGGTGTCCTTGGTTCTCAGGCTGCAAGAGGATTGTCTTGCATAACTGCACTGTGAATAGAACTTGCTAACACTTTATATGAAGTTAAAAGTTATATACCAATACAGTACAGAATCTGCAAAATATGAAAGCTAAAACTTAAGGCATCAGGTGTGGGATTTGGGTTGCAGGGACGGAAGAATCAGGTAACAGAGAAACCTGTGTGAAAAGTGTTACTGAATACCTGCTGTTTGATATTTAGATATAGGTGGATAATAGTAGCCAGGAAAAATTTTACATATTGTATTAGATGCCCAAAGCCAAAAATGCAGACACAGGGCATTGATTTTTATTTTTTAAAATAGAACTAGTTTGTATGGAAAATAGAATTAACTATTCAGGCTTGTAAAAGATGTGGATGCATGACCACACACAGTTTTCTTTTTCAAGTCAGTGGATGACTTTGCAGGTGTTTCACACATTCATGAACTTGACATATCAGGATGTTCCCATATTATCATAGAAAATATTACACACAATTAATGCAATTTTATATTATTGAAATGAATATAATAAAGATTGAAGTTCAGGCACTGGAAAAGAAACAAAGGGAGAGAAGTATTTAGGATTAGAATAAAACATTAAATAGATTTTTTTTTCTTATTATTTTATAGGAACATAAATCATATTTAAGCAATGGAGTGGTCATTTCTAAGTGGTCATTTCTAATCTATGTTTGGGTAGGAAAATAGGTGTTGTCATACACAAATATTTCATAGATATTTATCATTAAATAGTAGTTACTTACCACTGTGAAACTGGGTAAAAGACTTTAATAAACTCTGAGTAGCACTTTAGGACTTTTATGTCTTCCCTGTTTTCTGCCAATCTCAGTTTGTTTAGTCTTTCCTTTTAACTCAATTTTTTCAGACAGTTGCTCAATTTTCAACTGTCTCCAGTTAGTTCACATCTGTCTAGATGTCTAGAGCCCTACCCCTTACATAGCCCTCCATTAAGCAGTGTCTGCACAATGCAGCAGAAAGCAGAACAACTTCATTTATTTTGCAGGTTGGATTCTTATTTGAATATGTAGACATGTTTTGTTTGGGTTTGTTTGACTGGGTTTTTTGCATCTGTATAACAATCCTGGCAGATTCAGCTGCTTACTGTTAGTCCCACATCACATTCTTTAGCAGTTGCTCTTCATCTCATGTATGTCAGCTTGATTATTTCTTTCAGACTCTACCTATTGCTTGTTCTGATAAATTTCATCCAGATTTTTTTTTTTTTGAGTATCCTATACAGTGATATGTAACTGTTGAAATTAGTATAGTTTGTTCTGCATTCTACATGGGTTAATTTGGTTTCTAAAAAGGCATGTAATAACACATCAGTAACACATGTGGTATAAAAAAAAGATTTTTCTTTTGTGACTTTTGAGGTCACAAACCCAGTTTCAGCTGCACTCTCTACTATGCAGACAGGAAAATATTTCTCTTTGCCAGAGTTCCTTCGTCTGATTTACCATACTCTTTAGTCTAGGTCTGCTTTGTTTATGAAAAATTACCTTGCTGGTTCCTGTGTTTGACCTGAGCTATCCTCTTGTGCACTAGTGCAGGAGTCAGCTCTTGGAGAGCTTGGTCATGAAATCAGACTTGCTTCCAAGAACGGTGAGATTTGTCTAGCTAGATAGATTGAGAGCTTTTGGCAAAAAGACACCCTGACAACCGACAGCTGGAGCAAGCACTGCATGAGTGTTTCAATAAACTTTGTGGAAAGAGGAGAAATGGCTACCATCTGAAAATATGTCTTATAACTTAACCAGTCTTCAGCACTGAGTAAAAAAGAGTGGCGTGTCTGGGTTTTTGAGGGATGCTGGAGCAATAAATTCTCTTCCTTTAAAATTCTCTGCTGCCATTTATCAGGACATGATAAGAGCTTTTTTTCACTATCTTCATGTCTCAAGCAGAGTAAAATATGTGGAGAATCTGTAGTGTGCACTTCTACTCATTAACCTCCCAAGTTGCTTCATAAACACACAAACACATCATACTCTGAGGGGGTTGTACAGTGCTGTTTATTAATTCATCATAAGTCTATAGTCCCAAGTGTCATAATCTTTGGAAATCTATATGAGGGCTATAACCCTTGTGAGACCCCAGAACTCTTTTCTCATGGCTAGTGGGGGTTAGATAAACCATAGTGGAGTTCTGTTATTTATCTATCTTATATTTGTTTTATTTACTAATTTTTTTATTCACTCCCCTTGAACCTTTCAGAATGATATAGCATTGCTTAAGTCAAGGAAAAAGAAATGCAAGCCAAAGTTAAAGAAAGAAAGAGGAATATTTATAGTTCAGACAATTCTGTAATTGTTTTGTCTGGGTCAAAATGATCTACAAAAGCTTCTTTGGCAAGGAAAACTCAAATGAAAAATTTTGGTCAAATATGATTAAATTTATGCAATAGTGATAGAAGAACTAAATCCTTCTGTCTGATATAACATCCTTCTCTTTTTTGCATTATTTTTTTGCTTATTTTTTGCTATGCAGTGGTCTTTGGAGGCTGCAGTGGTCATTAGGGCCCTTTCTGTCACTAGAAGGAAAGAGAGAGTCTTCTCTTGAAAGGTCCTGTAATAGAAACAGGCAGGCTCAGGAAAGGGTAGAAATGCATAACCCATACAATGATTTGCAAATGAAACAAATTTGCATTTTGTTTCAAAAAAACTTTTTGTTTAGTCATTCTGGTTTTTATCCAGTGCTGGATTGGACTAGAGTTTATTTACTGTACCTTAGTATATCAAACGCGAGCTAGACCAATGGTGGGTATAAAAGGAAAAAAAAAATAGATAAAGCAAAGTCAGAATCAGGTGAAAGTAAGGTGGGTGATGATGGTGAATAGATATTCTTTGGCCAGGTAGGTAAGCTTGTTAAGGAACAGAAGGAAAAAGTTAACTGGGTAGAGAGTATATTTCCAGAACCATAGCAGTTCCTGAAGAGCCCTCAGAAAATGTTTAGTGCTGGAACTAAACCTCAGTCCAGTTTTTCTCTCTACTGTACAAGTCCCTACATGGCAAGACTAGAATAATGCCTAGTTCTATTGTTAACCTTGTCTGTACACCTTCAGTGAGTGAAGAAGAGAAGGACTATTGTTTTGGAAAATCACTTTAATCCCTCCTGACTGTATCTGCTGAAGTTTTCAAGCTGTAAATGAAAATCCTAGCAAATGGCCTCAGACTGACTTTAGTGCCTTAAGTGACCTTAGATGTATGTGCTTTTCATGGGAATCTCCTGACCTCTCTCACTATCCATGTGATGGTTTTTGCTGCAGTCATCCTGGAGTGTGTGAACCTGATGCCTATGAACAAAGTGAAGACAGCAGAAGTGCTCCAGAAGCAATGAACTGCTCCTCCCCATGAGCTGCTGCTGCCAATGAGATTTCAGACCACAGGACAGACAAAAAACAAAGCATCCTGCCTGCTGTCCTTGGGACAAATGCAGCAGTGTGTCCCTCCCCAGAATGGCAGACCTGTTGGTCTTTCTTCCACTTTTTGTCTGCCTTTACCTTCCAAACAAAGGTGTTATTTCTCTGAAGGCCTGCTGGGGTTGAACTCAAATCTTGCTTTGGTTTCATGCAGTGACCTAACTCCTGGGCACCCTGGGCTTTGAGTCAGGGGGTCAGAAATGCCCAGAGGAGTCCATTGTTACTCATAATAACTACTGGCTCACACCATGACTATATAACGGTTTGACACTTAAAGGCAGTGAAAGTAAAAATATGGAAGAGTGCAGAGGCGATAAAATAGTGCCCTCATCATCCTCCTGCTTTAGCTGTATGGGGAAGCTGAAAAACAAAACAAAACAAAAGCTTAAATAAGCTTCAAATAATAAGTTATCACTGGAATAGAGTTCAAAATTCAAGCTGACATGAAATTTGAACTGACATGACTAAAAAAAATGTTCCTCTTTAAAGTTTGAGCTGTACGGAGATTTTACTTTTTTTTTTTTTTCTCCCCCCTTGTCTTGGGTACTGCAGTGACATTGTCTTTCTCTTTTACAGTAAAACTTATGAGCTACTTGGGAAAATATAAGCTCACTCAGTCATATAAGGCAGCACCAAAACAATCCAGGCAAGTTTTGAAAAATGTGAAAAACAAACAAAAATGTATCAGTCATCATCTCTGGGTCTCTATACGTCTGTAGATCAATCTGTTTCACTATAAATATGAAATTTAATAAAAGACTCAAACCATTTCTTTCATGTGCATAAGGAGATCTTGTAAAAAACCCCAAACAACCATAAGCAGAACAGTAGCAACAAAAAAATGGTTTTTAGCCTTAGCCTATTGCTCCAAAAGCATTTGGCCTTGACTCCTGTAGCAGGGCTCAGCTGGTAAGTATTCAACATATTTAATTTTTTCTGAACTCTAGTTCTCTAGTTTCTTCTTTCTCTGGCATGTATGTTTGTGCTCTGGTTTTCTACTGAACCATATTGATATATGATATATTGATAAATTTTTGGTGCATTCCCTGAAGTTTGTCAGAAATATTTCTGTTTATGCTTAGGTCAAGCCTATGAAAACATGAGGCCATTTTCACTTTTTAAAATCTGGTAAAAATAAGCTAATTTACACATTTACTGGAACACATGAAAGGTAATTTGCGAAGTGGGCAACCTAGTGAAAATTCTCTAGCAATATATTCTACCTTGGTTATATAGTCTGTGCTACTAATGATCTACTACATGATCAAATCAGTTCAGCTGATTGAAATAAATTTCAGTTCTATTAGGGTTAAAGTTGGCTTTCAAGGTTGATATCAGCCCAATGAATTTTACTAGAAGTGAATGACCTACTGCATTTATATGGGATCAGCCCAATCTGTAAGCCAGGTGGAAGTAAGAGAGAGGAAGGAGAAAGGGCTTGTCTGAAGTGTGAAATACTGTCATGTGCTTAGGTCAGACATAAGGAGGAACCATGAATTTCAGGAGATAGAAAAAAACCCTGAATATGTACTTTTGGAATTTTTGCCTGAATTAGGACACAGATCATTATCTGCAATCCCTAACCATTGCTTACTTCCAGAGGGCTGCACAAGGCATGTGCCAAAACTAACAGTCACTTATGTTCCTAAATACAAGTAGTGCTTAAAAATGACTAAGTAGTGTGTAGTTCTGATATACATCCCTTTCTTTCAGGACTGATTTCACCTTAGGAATATTAAGAAGTGACCTGCTCAAGGGAAAAAACAGGTGACCTGGCTTCCTTATTGCTGTTCTAAAACAAGGATTAAGAATCAGAAAGAGATTTATCACTAGAATATTTTATCAGTAGGAAGCATTTCTGCACTTCATTAACATGGAGATTTATCAATTCTGTGGCAGGGAAGCCATGCAAATGAGGCCTTGTAAAGAATGAAAAAAATAAATCGGATTTTGCTGATAGCATTTGAGTATTTTTAAACTATTTTGGACTTGAACATTGGTTGAAATGCCTGGGCAAGCCTTAATAGAAACTTACTAGTCACTTTGGAAATATTTATGTATACCACCTTAGCTCTACTAAACTATAATTGGTATGATCAGGTTTGTACAGACACTAGCAATATTCCAAAGAGAAGCATTTTGTCACTTTCTGTCTCTCTGGACTACTGCTAACATTATTGAGATAACTCTGTAAATATTACAATCTATTCTGTAGTTTCCTAACATAACAAGTGTCATTAAGAGAATGGTAAGTGCATTGCAGTTTATTTCATATTCATTTAACAAAAAATATTCTAATTTAAGTCCTGACAAATTTCTGCATGGACATTAAAGATGAAAGACCAGAAGAGACCTCTCAGAAAGCTTAATTATTTTATTATTAAGCAGAAATTTAGAATACTTTAAATATTCTTTCTAAGAGTGTCTTTAATTTGTGGATGTATATATTGTCTTTAAGAAGTTCCATGAAAATTGTCCTCAAATTACAACTAGAAGGTAGTCTCTTAATTGGCTAAAAACCTTGAAAAATAAATCACAAAATCAAAAAATCTGTCTGAGCTCTTTCTGGCACCAAAGTTAGCAATAAAGATTCTGGAATCACAATTCATGTAAAATCCTATTGGAAAGATTGTACACTGTGGCTTGCAATAGAGAAGAGAAGCTATTTTTTTAAGCATTGAATTTAGAAGATCAGATGTTGATACAGGGAAAGAGCAGGTACCTTGAGTAGAATAGTGTCAATTTTTGCATAGCTGTACTTCAGAGTAAAAGATGAATTTAGAGAAAAATGTAAAATATTTTCCTAGTCAAGTCTACTTAAACAGAAAATGTGCTACAGTGCCCAGCTATACGCTTACATAACACTTTGTGTTCTGTGTTAAATCATCCAGGGCATAATTGAGCCTATGTGTTCCCTGATTTGTTATGTCATCTTTTGTTTGGTAGGGGAAAAAAAAATCTGACTTTAAGGAATAGACTGGGTTTTAATCTTTTAAAGTGGGAATGTATCTGTTTCAGAATCTCTGCATCAGCTCTGAAAAACAATTAGAAGGATCCAATCCCAACTGTGAAAAGTCTTCTTTCCTCAAGTAGGTAAAGTGCTCAGAGCTAAAAACTTTTCATTATTGCAGCCATAGCAAAAGGCTTCATGACTGGTCATGAAAACAATTCCATGACTTCCAGCCATGTGAAAGAACTAAGGAAGTCTGTGTCTGAACCTACCCCCTCCTGATTCACAAGAGCATTTTCCACATTCACACTTGCACCACATTTTGCTGTGTAGTTCTTTTTGCTGTTTTGAATTCCTATGCAAGAGGCATTCAAGGACATGTAGTGTGGTTTTTTTAAAATGTTTGGGTTTGTAGGCTAAAAAAATGCTATTTGTAATAGAAGTTCTGTCCTCTCAATGCTGCAAAAATTTGGTCATGTCCACTATAATTTTTTTTCTGAGCTCTCTACTTGTCTTGGATTCCAATATATATTCAAATCCCTGACAGTGGCTAAAGCCACTGGTGATTTTAAATGTTGCTTGTATTGTGTAGGTTTATACCAAGTGTTTGTGTAGTATGTGTAATACCTATACATATATTGCCGTGAAATATATTCTACTTCAGGTAACTGAAGTAGATCACACCAGTTTGAAGTCAGATGACAAATTCTGGACAACTTTTGTCTGTGGGTTTTGTACTGTGTGAAAGATGCCGTGGAAGAGACAACAGGTATGGATCCCTCATCATTCAGATCTGCTTTTACCACAAGCTTCAAGTCACTGCCTGTCTGCCTGCTTACTTGTGTTTACCAGCACTCAAAGAACTAGAATAAAACGAAGTACTTTAGGCTGCTTTGTTCATGCATACATGTCACTTTCAGGGATTTAGAAATAATTAGTTCCTCTGAGGCAACTAAAGCCTGAAATCTAAATAAAACAGGACTGCTAACACACCTTTGCCAATAGAATAATCTGTCTGGATGCTTCTCTGTAAAGCTATGAGTCTGATTTCCAACGGTTTGCATTATCAATGTCTATGCTAGGGAGATTTTAAACAGTGGTGCAGAAATTGCCTGTTGCAGAAGAGTGAGACACTCTCCAAACCAGCTGTATGATCCACAGCCTTATCAGGACTACCAGAAGCTGGGAAGTTGGTCTCTCATAGCCAGTAGGTAAAAACGTGTGAAACCGAGGTTGCTTTGTCCTGAGACTTCCTTGTGAGAAAGATTTGCATACAGTACAGTTGTCCAGAATACGGGAATCCCTAAAGAAAGGCTAATGTCTTTGGCTGTCTGTTACACAGAAACAAAGCAAAGCAAAACAAAGAAGAAAAAAAAAACAAAGCCTTTTTGGCAGGGGGGGTAAATGACTCATTGGGTAAAAATCCTGCAGCTGGATAGCACTGTAGCTGAGACAGTTAATTACATACAAGGAGATGTCAGGATATAGCTCAGACAGCAAGAGGGAATGGAGCAGAGCTTTGGCCATGGCAGTCAGTGGTCTCTCAGCTGGGAAGTGCTGAGCTTGCACACACAGCCTAGGCACATGTCCTGGCCAGAGGAATCCAGCCTGTGGCATGTGGGCATGGAAGCTGGAACCCGTCTGTGAATGTGGGCTCAAGGCAGATGTGGCTATTTAGACATCTGAAAATTCCCAAGTGAAGAGGTTGAATATGGCATTTGGAATTAAGGCTAGCTCAGCTTTTAGACATTCTAAGGTGAAAACAAATATTCAGATACTCAGCACCTAAGTGATTAAAAGCACAGAACTGAAAAACTAAGCTCTTGTTTTTGAAGGAAAGAAGACACATGTTTCCACTACAATACAGCAGGATTAAGATCAAGAAAGATCTGAGTAAACCATTCCGGGCTATGCTCAGTGAGGGTGGGATTCAGCTCTGGCTTTATTCAGGCTTCTGTATATGAACTAAAGTGTGAGCACCCACTGACAGTCCAGTCAATAAAATTAATGGAACCCATTTGAATAATTAACTTGACCCTATGGCAGATAATTGACAATAGTCAATGTAATAACTTTCCAGACTTCATCAACATCCATACAGCTGCTTGTACATGGAGATTTAATACCCCAAGGCACCCACCTATTCACTAAGAAAGCATTAATTCTCTGCAGGTCCTGTAACATCTATGCCAGCTCTGAGTGGGTCCCTTGGATCCACATCTCCAATGAGTGTATCCCTCAGCACATCTCCAATGAAGAAGCCTGTGTGGGGGCAGCAGAATGAAGAATTCTTGGTTATATAGACTAAACCACTATTGACTGTAATTCTTAAGCTCCAGCAAGGAGCAGAAGATGCTTTTAAGTAGGTGCAGCAGCTGTTAGACAGTTATTGACTTGAACATTCTGGTATTCTGGATTTGGATGCCAAACGGTTTGTTTGCTTCTACCTCACTTCAGAAAACATTGCACTAACAGCATGTATTAGGAAAGTGATTAGGTTAGGGCTAAATATTAAATACTTGTGATTCATTCATACTCCTACAACCCAGCAGACTCTTTCCTGAACAGATTAGCAATGAAAGACATTTTTTTAAACTTTCACTGTGTTTTCTTCTTCCTTGAGCAAAGGAGAAGTTCGTCCCTTATGAGCCACATTAGATCATTGTCTCCTCCCTTTCCTTAAATCCACCTGTTGATTTAAACATAGATAAAAATATTTCTTAGCACAAAGAAAAGCTACAAGAAACAGAACAAGCATATGTCTGGGCATTTCAACCTTTACCAAAAACTGTAAATGTGTTATGAGGCAAAGACTAAGTATTTATGTTTGCTTCTTCCTCTTCTTCTTGTCCTAGCATTTGGCAGACAACTCAGGACATGGCAGCAGCAAGAATGAACTGTGGTGCAGTATGGCTGGATCAGGTCTCATTAAAGGAAAAGAAAGGTCCACCTGCCTGTCCTGTCAGGCCAGCCACTGTAGTTTGGTCTTCATTTGCTTAACCACAGCCCTGCAATAGAGATCCATAGTCAAAACTCCACTATGAAACTGCAATACCCACCAAAGGTTAAATGACTACTACAGTCCCATAATGTTTTGATTTCCTTTTACCTGTGTACTTTTGCACATCTTAATCATAAAATTTCTTCTCCTTAGACAGTTGCCATACATTGCCAACTTGGATACTGCTACCTGTGACCTGGTTTTTGTTCAGTTTGTATTTGTATTTTAAATGATACTTGAATTACATGTCTTAGAGAAACCTAATGGGTAAAGAAACAGTACATAGAGAGACTCCTGAACTAAAAACAACCTCAGATAAGATTTCCAGAGGAAAAATAATAGCATGGTGCTGATTTGCCGGTTTGTGGCTGGCAGCTAATGGAGGTTTTATTAGAGAAATCAAGGTTTCTCACCCATTAAAGTAATAATTTAGAAACTTGTGACCAAGTGGTCTGAAACCACATAAGAGATTATTCCAATTCAAGTGCTTCAATTATGTTTGTAATGTTTTTATTACATTTACCCAAAAAACATTTTAAATTTGGCAACAAAGACACAGAGTTAAATCCTGTTGTCACTGGAGGTAACACCAACCTCTTCTTGACTTTCCCTAGAACTCAAATTTCACTCATAACTAGTATATTTTTTTTTCCTATCTTGCTAACAAAAATGATAACCCATTATGAATCTACTGGCATGTTTTCCCATCTCCAGAGCAGAGCACGTTCCCCTGAGTTTGTTCTGGGAGGAGTCATTCTGGGAACTGTTTTCCCTTCTCTCTGGAATGAGGACTCGGGATGCTCATGTGCTACCATCAGTCTGGTGAAGCCCTTATGTGTGGTCCAGGTCCAAGATATGTGTTGGATAAGGGGAAGAGACATGCCAGAAAGAGGAGTAAGTGGGCCAGGTGCCACATCTGATACTGTTTCCTCTTCACAAAAAGCAGTGTGAAGAAGATACATACATACCTGTCCTGAACAATCAGATGATACTTTTATTTCTCTTTCTGTTCTGGTGTTTAATGCTTATTGTTGCCTTGTTTCTTAAGTGGAAAACCTCCACAGCAAACTTTGATGATATTATGGACCTTTCTTCTGCCATGCACTGTGCAAGGAGCTGGCAAGCAAGTCCCAATCTCCTGTCTGCTGGCTCATATCCCACAGCTGCAGGAAGTCTCAAATTTTTTACACAGAAAGAATTTCTGAATCCAAAATTATTTCCAGGAGCTCTCCAGTATGGGAACTGTCTAAAGGAAAGAAAACAGCAGGAACAGTCAAAAGAACAGCACTGCATATGGTCACAATCTAAGTAAAAAATAAATTATTCTAAAGTGCCAAATATAGTAGTTCTAAAGGGAGATTTTTATTATTTTTTTAATTTTTTAATTCATGTATATTACCACCAATATATCTGGTAAGAAGAATATCTGAAAGGCTCAACAATGTCCTATATATGAAAAAACCAGACAGCTGCTCATGGTCTCACTTTCCTGGGTATTTGAAAGAAAAAAAAAATTGGGCTCAAAGGCTAGCATGATATGTTCACATAATGTTTGCTACTTGTGCTAAAAATTGGATTTTTATTTTTCAGGGAAGGTGATCCTTTTGATGATGATCCATTTTAGAACCTGAGTTCAAAGTTTAGCAACTAATCTGCAGCTATCACTGCAGATTCATCTTTACTGCTGCACTATAACTCACTTTACTGCTGCATTTGGGTCCCTCGTAGTGATGGTTTTGAGATTATCCCTCTGAAACTTTACTGATGAACATCTGAGACACAGCAACAACATCCATGGAAAATAGTTTTTTTTTTTAATTTATCAGTCAGTTTTGTCCAAGGTTTGTTTTTCTTTAAGTTCAGTATGTCCCCTATTTTCTTGTTATTCACACACTTTCAACCTAAAGAGTCAGCAGTGATATCTGAGACATTCTTGTGCAGTCAGAGGAGATTGTTTTATCTACCATGCTTAACACTGAGTTTTTAACACAGTGTGTCAAAAAACCTTAAGAGGAAAGAAATGGATTAAGAAGCAAAGCAGAGCTCTGAGAGTACAGAAATAATTTTTCCTACTAATTTTCCTTTCATGATGTTTTATGTCTAAAAGACAAAAAATGTGGTAAGAAGTAAAAAACACAAAACAAAATCCAAATGGTATTTGTCCCAATCAAACAAGCCACCAAACAAATAGAAATTAATTCCAAAATATTCCATACTATGCACTCTCCAATATCCAAAAATAATATTTTACCTCATGTTTCCATTACTTCCCTTTGCAACTCAGAACCGTGCTTGCCAACACACTTCTTTCTATTGTTCCTGTCATAACATTTATCAAATTACTGTTCACACTGCAGTCCCTCCTGTGTTTGAGCCTCATGCAGACAAACCTCTCTAAGATTTCAACAGTTTTAACACAGGCAGTGCTGGCAAAAGAGCTGTGATACCACAGATGCCAGCTTGGGAATGCCCACCAAGTGTCCAGGATTTCCTGGGCACGTTTATTTTTCACCTTGAATCCTTCCATGAAGTGGAAATGCAGTACATGCCTAGGCTGACTGGCAGCCTTTGCAGGGCAGAGAGTTTTATTGGACTTTTTATCTGCAGACCCTAGGCACTGTCTCTGTCATGTGTCCTAAGATTCCAGGCTGCTGCGTGCCTGTTCCTGTGCACTGAGGTGGATTATTATCATGTGCAGCCAGCCCAGCACTGTGCAACTGCACAGGTTCTGGGAAGTGCTGGCTGAACCCCTTGAACGTCTCCATCTCATGTGGGCTGCACATGCAGAGGAAGTTCAACGCCTCCCGCGCACGTCGAATTCATTACTTGTGCTCAGGAAAAAATGCATAGCAGGTCTGAGGCTCGGGCATGGGCCGTTCCCTTTGTTCACTCATGTTATACTGTGCACAGGATAATACACTTCCCTAAAATGACATGGCCTTGGACTGACATAGAAGACAGAGGCTCATGCATAACTCACTGGAAAAATGGGGCAATTGCCTTTTTTCTGGCAGCAAACACGGAGCTGAAGGAGGACATGTGGAGTCCAAGCTGCCAGCGGCTGGCACAGCAGGCAGTCCAGGCAGTGAGCCCACAGGGTGACTTGGAGCTGCTGCGCGGCCAGTGTGCATCGGGGGGCCCACCCAGAGCCCCAGGGCACTTTCTGCAAAAGCTGTGGCTATCAAAAGTCCTGGATAGAAGAGCAAAGCTGGAGAGAAGGAGTTGTGGTGAGAAGATCTGCTGGGTTAGAAAAGGTTTTTTTTTTTCCAAACATTTGATTTTAACCTGATTTAATCTGGCCATTTTGGTACGTGAACCCTGCAAGAAAGGTGAGATGGCTCTCCATGGAGCTTTGAACTCAGATTCTTGTCCAAGAAACACAGATCATATATCAAGAGACATAAGCATTACCCTTCCAAGGTTTCTGTGTAGGCAATCCAAAGCTAGGTATCCAAAACCAGCCCAGGGAGTACATCAGACACCTCACAATTTGCCCATGCCAGCTCAAGGCTTGTCCTCTGGTTTCACTATTGTCAGCACCTGAGGGAAATTTCAAGTACCTTCTTCCATCAGTGGGAGGAGAGAGAATGAAAGGGAACTCAAATCATCTCTTGGCTCTCCTCACCTGTACCTGGCAATAGATTATAGAGGGAGTGAGAAGAAATGTTTAGGTTAGCTTTGGTATCTGCACCATGGCTCTTGGTAGCTGAAGTCAGATGGGATGAACATTTTAATGATCTGCTATAGATTAACTATCATTAGGCAGCCAAGCACACTTCAAACACTACTTCTGTCCTTCCCCAGTGGCACATGAGAAATTATAGGAAGATCAAAACTAAGAAAGCTCATGGTTTGAGATAGAGATAGGTAGCTAAGTAAGCCAAGGAAAGAGGAAGAAGAAAGAAAACAAAACAAATAATGGAACAGCAATTCATCTGTCACCTCCCTCAAGTAGAAGGATGCTCAGCCAGTTTACCAGAAATGGCTACCATGCCAAAATCCTTCCACTTTGTTTTATTACTGAGTGTGATGTTATATGGCATGGGATATCCCTTTTGTCAGTTAGTATAACCTGTCCTGGGTGCATCACCTCTCAGCTACTTGTGCATCCCAAATTTAACCACTGAGGTGAAGAGTTAGACTAAGTCTTTAATGTTGTGCAAGAACTGTTCAGGAAATGCTTCTCTAGTATCTCCTCTGTTTTTGTCACAAATTCAAAACACAGCACATTACAGGTTGCTATGGAGAAAATTAACTCCATCCCAGACATATCCAACACACGATTAGATTGAGAGAACCTCTGTCAGTGGTGAACTGTGAGTATGATACAGTCAAAAATAAATGTACAGGTGTGTTTCTCATTTGAATGGTGTTCTTACAATGTCTGAAATCCTTATGCTGACAAATACAATACAAAAAGCAGTAAATGGGGAATAAATTTTCAAAAATTATATAAAATGTTTGTAACTGTAATTGGACTGTAACTGGAGCATTCCACTGCTCCAGGAGAGTATGTTTACTCTTCCTAGTGATTATGAGCTTAATTGTAGTAGTCTTGTAACTCCTCAATCCCGGCAATGCTGAGCCACTTCTAGGCAAGCACACCCACTTCCTCCATAAATTAATCCTTCCCTAGTGCTTTAGGATGGTATCAGTGTTAAAGCAGTGACAGCTGATAAAAAGATCAGAGAAAGTTCCTTTAGTCCTGACTACACTGTGGATTTACAGGGATTAAATAAAAGTGAACAAAGGATAAAAGGGTGTACATGTTTGTACAGATATATCTTTGTCTAGAAGCTGAGTTAGGCCCCTCTTCTTCATTTATAAATAATATAATTGAGGAAGTGTGATTGAGGCCAGAGTGATTATTGAGGAGTGGGTGACATGATTAAAGGGAATTGCTTTTTCACGTAGTCTGTATATATTGTCCTGGTCCCTAGCACTTGCACGGACAATGTACTTTAGGCTACTGTGTTGTATTCATTTGAAATCTGTTGGATGTATAAAGGAACCAGCTAATCCCAGAGAAAACTTCAATTGCAACAGAGGGGATGAAGCAAAAAAAATGGGAAGAGGGCTTTATTAATATTATTTAGAAACAATTATAATTCTATAGAATCAAGTTGCTTTAATTATTCCTTTTTGGATTATTATGCAGATGAGATTATGCATCTCTGTGATCATCCTTTTCACAGAAGAGGGGCAGAATTTAGTGCTGTGTGGTTGTAACCATGTTTGGTTTGGTTGCCATATTGCCTTTGTCTGGGAAAACCACACAGACCTGACCTGCAGGGAATATCTGTCAGCTTGCTTTAGTTCCTGGTGGTGAATACCTTTTTGTGGGCAAAACACTTTCTCTTTTTTTCCCTTTTTATTTTCCTTTTTTTTTTTTTTGTTTTACTTTTGCTATTAATATTGCCCTTGCTATTGTGCATGTCTTGTTCCATTGTTTTGTGCTTTTATTAATGTGCAATTTACTAATTTCTGCCTCAACCAATAGTCTCTCCTTTTTTTTCTCAGAATCTCTTCTTTTTTGTCCCTCCTTTACTGGGAGGGGCAGGGAAGTGGAGTGGCTTGTTTGGACTTTAATTTTCTGCTTATATTAAAACCAGCACAGATACCATTACTAATTAGAAAGTATGCGATGAGAAAAACAAACATGTATAAAAAAAAATATGCTCGCTTTTTAATTTGAGAAATTGCTTAGACAAATGTTAAATTCTCTGTTTTGGTGTCAGTTGTGCACAATTCCATCATCTGTTCTATTTTCCAAATTTCATAGCAGACTCTGTGGTTAATAAATATGGAATATTCACCATAAAGATTGTCTTCTGTAGAGTTCTGAAGTGTTTTAGCATAATCTCATTCCTTTGTCTCATTGCTGTCCATGTTTCAGACAGTTACACTCTTGTCTCTTGTCTCTCTTTGCACTCATATTGTAACAGCTTCCTTGACACTTTTCTGATATTCTGATATTACTGTTACTTGCATTTAAAACAGATGGTTATTTATTGAAACAAATTTTCACATTATCACAGTCATACAGGTTAATGAGACATTATGGATTCTGATTCCTTGGAAAACGTAACATAAAAGTTTCTGATGGTGAATTATAATGTTGAAAAATGGAAAAGCTCAAATTGATACCCAGATTTGGAAGCCTAATAATTATGGAAAATTAGACCTAGAGTAAATCTGAACTTCATTGGCTATTTACAATGAGATAAACCAGGACTGGACCATTGTACTCTCCTATTTTATTATACGAGATCTTGTCATCTCTAATTGTAATGTAAGGTTTCAGTAATAAGTAATTCTAGCAAATTATCTTAATGCTAACATCAATTAGTGGATATGATTCACATGTTAATCAGTTAAAACACTATAAAATAATGCATTCCTAGGAAAAGAACAACCATAAATTTAGGTCTCACATACTGTATGATGTGCAAATGGGGAAAAACATTTCACATTTAACAGAAAATTTTAGGAATAACAGACAGATTACATCTATGCCAGTGCTTTAAATTTTTGTTGGCAGAACATATTCAAGAGTCAGACTTTCACAAGTCCTTGTAAGCTGTAGACACTGACAGTGAGTAAAATTTCTCATTCTATAGGCTTTTCTTGGACATGTTCTGAGATATAGTGAAATAGAACTCTAGAAAATGGACTAGAAACAAAAAACAGGGACAATAGTCCATTGCAATAGAACTTCACTTTTCACTTTGGCTGCTTAAAAATACTCTTCTCATTGTTGAGAGAACCCTGGATTATTTGGATGCAGGGATTGTAAATAAAACCTTTGACTAGCATTATCACTGCTAGCTGTTGATGTGATCTGTAGTACTCACTAATTGCTACAGTCCTGGCTTTGCCCAGGCAGTCTCAGTTCAGCTGTCCTCGGTTTGGAAACCCTCTGCTGAAACCGAGGTGTCTTTTCTGTCCTAAAAAAGCATTGCTTCTCCTTTCAGAGAAAACTCCTTTCTGTTTGACCAGAACACATGCAGTACAGGCATAATTTTTCATTAGATGAAGTTGCAGTCTACTGTTTGTTTCATCAATTATATCTTTCTAGAAAGTTCTCCTGAACTAAATCTAATTTTTAGCCTTTTTGTTCCCAAATTTTATGAGATTTTTCTCTGTGATATCCCATAAAGCTCTTAGTTTGTAAGTCTCACTGTATTTTACTCTTTTTTTTTGTTTTAGACCTTGAACAAATGAGATTGGAGACTGCTTCATTAATCAGTTAATTGTTTGGAATTTTAAAGTGCTTTGGAGTACTTGAAATCTTGACAGTACATGGAGGGAAGGCACTCTAAGAAACCCTGGGCAATTCTTGCAAAGGCTCTGTAGTGGTGAGAAAGGATTTTACAGACTTGGGATAAATATATCTGGGAATTCTTTCTAGATATTTATCCAACTTCTTAAAGGTGAACTAAATGAAAACAGTTTTGCTGCATTGTTTGTGCTCTTTGCTTTTCTTCTCTTGGCAACTGCTCTGCACTTATCTTTATCAGATAAAACAGCATATGGTAAACCAAATCATATGTTCTCCAGCATAAATCTTTTTAATGCTAAAGTTTTCTCAGAGCCTAAGTGATAACTCCGGATGTTGACTCATTTGATAAATGGTATCTCATGATCATGACTGCAGCCTCAAAAACTCCCAGATAAAGTTATGTCCCATGCTGTGAGGTTCTGCTCTGTGCTGAATAGGAGAAAACTGAAAATTATACGCTTGGGCAAGACAAAGGGCGGGCTTGAATGTAGTATGTTGTTCAAGTCTCTGTCTCCTGAGACAAATCCTGGGACAACTTTTCTCCCTGCAAGGCCCTGTTCTTCAAGTAGAAGCAAGGGTATAGACTCTGCCTGCCATCAAAGCAGTTGTGCCAAAGTGCTGCTCCTTTCCTGAGTGGGGTAGATTGCACCATTTCTGTCAGGCTGTGACCCACACACCAAGTCAGTGGCTGCCTCACAGGCTCAGTGTGCCACATGAACTGCCAGCCTGGGGGTCAGCTAGTGGTGTCCCTTGTCATCTCACAGCACCTGCTGACACCAGCAGCTCAGCTGTGTGGCCCGTCAGGTGCTTGGAAATTACTTGTAGGGAAAAAATGTACCTTGAGATGTTGCTCTGTGAGTAACAGGGCAGATAAAATTGAGTTTCATACTGGCTTGAGTCCTTTAAAGTGCTCCAAAAGTGTGACTTCCAAGCTTATTCCACCAGTAATAACATTGTTTAGGGCAGACCCAAGGAAGAAAGGCAGATCATGTAGTAGCTGATATCCATCTGGGCACCTCCATATTTTGTTCACAGCTTGCCTCTTCATTGTTGAGTCAACTCCTGGATCCAAATACGTTCACTCAGGCCTATTAACACAAAAATTCACTAGGTACAGGCAAACAGTGAATAATCCTCATTTTAATTAAATAAATATTAATAAACAAGTGGATTTTAAGTGTAATGTAACTGATTTTAAGGCTATTTATAAATAATTCCAATGGACCACAGAGAACTCCAGTTTCATAAAAACCTCTGTACTTCACAATTTTCTTGTACTTGGTAGCAGTTTATATATGTACACCTGACTTCACAAAATCCACTTATAAGATGTTTTCAGTGGTTTTTACTTGTATTGGAAGTAAATTATGAGCTCATATATGAGCTAATTTCAAAAGGGCAAAAAAAGAAATAAGCTAATTTCAAAAGGGCGAATTTAATGGTTTACTCCTGTTTACCTAAATAATGTGCTTAATGATGTGTTGTTCCCTATGTTGTAGCCCATTGCAACTGCTTTGAAGCTGAATGGAAGAACACTGAGGAACACTTTCTGAATACTTTTTTCTGTACACCTTTTTTTTTTTTTTAATGTGGAAGGCATATAAGAAAACTATGTTCAGGTAAAATATTGTGCAGGGTTATCTGGTCTCCTTAGTTACTGCACCATTGAATAACAAGAGATGGAAATTTATCTGGATGATTTTCACGCTCATCCAAGGAATCAGGGAATGGTGAAGGGTTGTGTGATTTAAAAAGTAGATTAGGACCTCACTTCTGCAGCTGGTACTTCTTAGTTTAGCTCTGCTCTACCTTGTGACTTTAGAGATCATTGGGGTTTGCTATTGTTATTAACTCATCTTTATTAGCTGTCAAATTATTTCTAGATATTTCAATGGCAGAAGTATGTAAATTTAGTCTGCACCATAAAATGAATAGAGCCAAGAAATAGATATGGACATGTGAGTTCATTCTTATCTACTGGCAAATTATTCGAATAATCCTTGCTATGGGTTTGAGTCAGTGGAATTAATGCTTTCCCAGAAACTCCCAGGCCAGGTTCAGGAGCCAGCCATGAATTAGTCTGCAATGCCTGAGATATTCCATGGAAGAACAAAGCCCCTGTGCACCCACTGAGCAGATGCACAGGGTACAAATTTGTTACATAAACTACATATATGTAATGAGATGTATCCACACAGAGCACACATGAGACTGGTTTGAAATGTCCTATAAACAGATGCTCAGCATGAGTGCTATAGCCTGGGAAGCTGGATGTTTATTATTCCTAGGTGAAAGGCCAAATTTATCAATTTCAGTTTTCTTTTTCTCCTGTGAGGAACTTTTCTAGGTAGAAACAGACCCATGATAAATGCCAGCTTTTGATACCATCACATAGTGAGTTCAGGTGTCTTTGCTTCACTCTTAACCTATGACTGTGTTAGTCACATAAAAGAAAGATACTGGGTTGGCCAACCAGCTCATGACTGGACTACAGGACTGTCTTGTCACCAAATGGGCATATTTCATATGATAATCCTGACAGTTTGCAATCTGAGTATTTTAGTTGGGATTACTGAAATTTCAGAGACCTTAAGCAAAACATATGACACTTCACTGACCTTGTGCTCATTAGGAAGCCTAATTAGATACGGCAATGGCATTCATATCTCTTAAATGAGATTTCCTAAAATACTGAAAAGAACCAGTTCCTCATTTCTCATTGAAATCCAGTGGGAAATGACAAACATCTAATTTACCTCAAGTGATAAAAGAGGGCAAGTTTAGATTAGATATTAGGAAGAAATTCTTATCTGTGAGGGTGGTGAAGAACTGGAACAGGTTGCCTAAAGAAACTGTGGATGCCATATCCCTGGAGGTGTTCCAGGACATGTTGAAAGGTTCTTAGAGGGACTTTGTTTAGTGGGAGGTGTCCCTGCCCATGACAGGAGGCTTGGAGCTAGAGGACCTTTTAGCTCTCTTCTAACTCAAACCATTCTGTGATTCTATGAAGAGCTCTTGAAAATTCTGTCTTTGTAACTTTTTATAGTCTTCTATACATGCCATGTTTGCAAACACTCTATGATTTCACCGCACAGGTACAAGTAGAGACTGTAAAAACTATCCAGTATTGGATTTTTCAGCTATTTGTTGTTTCCTTTGTCACAAAAAAATTATGGGAAACATAAAATACAACAGACACAGTGCAATAGTAAGGGTATTGGAAAAAATTGTCACAACAGTATCTACTGCCAAATGTTTTCATTGAAAACAATCTACTGCAAACAATGAGATTTACTGCATTTAAAATGAATTTTAAAAAAATACCATTTTTCTCCCAGTTAGTTTCACATAAAAATGATGTTAACATTAGCCCCTCTAAGAATACAACTAGAAATATATCCTTGATAAATATTTCTTAATCAGAAAACCTGAAATTGGTGTAAATAACATGCCCAGCAAATATGCAATTACAAGCTCTTGGCCTCATTGCGAGAGGATTTAATTACATTTATGTTACATAAGTTTGTTTTTTTTCTCTGTCTGTCTTCCTAGGCATTTTTTGCATCCATCTGTCCAATCGCATCCTAAGGGACCCAGGGAGACTGAGAGAATGAGAGACTGTTTTGTGTCTGTGTAAGCAGTTGTTCCACATCTACTCTTCTCTGCACCACACTGTAACTAAAAACCTATTCATTTAAGCCTTGAAATATATATTTCAAACTGCATTCATTAGAAATGAATCTCTTTTCCCTTTCTCAACCGCATTCCTACAGGGCTATTGAAGCTTGAGCACTGAGTTCAGTCTTGGCAGGTCCCCACCCCCCTCCAAGGTCCAGGTTCAAGCCGTATTTGGGTTCTTTTGTGCTGATGCTTTCAAATTTAGCAGGGAAGTTCAAGAGAGGATAGCTGAGGCCTTACACTGCTTAGGCCAGTCTCCATTTCAGAGCTGGAAGGTGACAAAAAGTGCAAAAGTGAATTTGGTCCAGGAAGGTTTTGAACAGAAAGCCATAAATTATCTTTCCCTTTTTTCCGTTCTTTCCCCATTCTCAAGAGAAGGCATTTCCAGTAAAAGCTAAATTTGTCTCAGGAATTGGCTCTGTTCTTTTTAACGCTGCTGAATTCTTCGTTGCCAAGAGGGACCCCTAGTGTTTTTTTCAGGTTTCATCTCTTTCAGGCTTGTGCAGTTTTGTCGGTAAAATACATATAAATGCAAAAATAATTAGGAGCACATTTTTTACACATGCATATAGACAATGCAGGGTCATTTTTTTTTTCCTACAATGGACTCAAAACATGTCTAATCCCTGTCTAGATCTGCAGAGCTGTCTGTTTTCAAAGATGTAGTACATCCTGGGGAAAGCCAATTTTATAATTTTACAATGAATTTTATAATTTAATATTTTTTTAATTTTGCAATGATGGTAGATACACCGAACAGGTACACTTGGTATACCACATGTCACAAACAGCAAAAGGCATTACCTTTTCACTGCTATTCTGTGACGCCTTTTTTTAAGAGGATAAGAAGACAAATAAAATAAATCATCAAAATGCTTTTATGAAATATGCCCATTTGGTGACAAGACAGTCCTGTAGTCCAGTCATGAGCTGGTTGACAATTCACCCAAGCCCTCATAGGGGTGCCAGTCAGGGGCCTGATTGTCCCCGTACCCAGGGAGAGTTTTGCACCTGGTGGAGGCTGTGCTCTGCTGTCTGGCCCAACAGCCTGAGACACTTGAGACATGCTTTTCCTACCTGGCACAGGTACAACCCACCACACCAGGATATGGTCAGTGTGGATGGGATGCTGTGGGATGCCTGGGGAGCCCCTGTCACCTTCCCCTGAGAGTGTCCTCTGAGAAAGTGACTGAAGGACTGATGCACCTCCCACACAGATACATTTTCTACATTGTTAAGACATTTGGCAGTATCAGGTTTGGATTTAGTTTTTCTTTGTTACCCACTACAGGAATGTCACCAGCTGGACAAAAATTGCTCATACTTGGAATCCATAAATTATTAGAAATTATTATAAATTAACTATTTTAATTAAATACCTTTTGACTGGAGAAAATACCAATTAGTCAAAAAAGAAATATGCAGAAAAGTTGATTTCATTTATATAAGTATATGTAAGTGTATATATATGTAAGTACATATATATGCACATATATATATATATATAAATATGTCAGCCTTTATTTCAAGTTCCCAGAAACCTTTTACCTTTTATAAGCAAAATTTTCTAATTTTCCAGCTCAAAATGTTTTAGTGAAACAATGTGTACCAGAAGCACTTAGAAAGAGTGAAATTCAGATGGAAATTCTTTTAATGTAGCCAAAAATAATAGAATATCTGATGTAATTAATTCAGACACTTGCTTAACACAAATTTTCAGTATGTAGTCTTCCGCCTGTGTACTATTCCCAGCATCTCCCCACATTTTCCGTCTCTGCTCTCTGAGGGGCTGTGGTTGATGGCTTTTATCCATATGAGATTTTGATGTGTGGCTTCTCCTAACATAAACAGAAACTTCTTCCCCAGTCTCTTGATGAGATTTTTTTCAGGTGTGTCACTAGTTTTCTTAAGGTGAATCCTGTTTTCTATCTATGAGCAGCTCATAGTTGTGAAATTTACCTTTAACTAAAGGAAAACAGTTTTAAAAGAAATTTCCCAACATGTAAGATTTTACCTTGAGGATGAGCAAAGTGATAACTTTTACATTAACTTGGCTACAAAAATTATCCCCTTTAGCATATCATCAATAAAACAAAGAAATGCACATAATAAGCTGAAATTTCTCTTTAAAACTTTCTACAGAACAAAACTTTATTATCTTCTGTTTTAGAAATCATCTGCTAATTTGTATCTCCAGCAGGTAATAAGAATTTTGACCTAATTTCTAAAGACATCTTAGCAAATTTCTCTTTCTCCTAAGATCAAAGTTTTCCCAATGAAAAAAAAAATTCATTGTTAATTGTCTGTTGACACTAATGAAATAGATTAGCATAAAAATGAATAATTAAATCATACCCAGTATAAAAGCATTTAATTCCCTATCAGGAAGCTTCCCCTGCTCATTATTCTGGTAGACAATAAACTCCTGCAATACAGTAAGACAGGAACTAACCCACTTTTCTATCCAAAACTTTGCTGGAGTCATTAAAGAAGTTTTTAAGTGGCCTTAACTCATTTATGTTCTGTCAGCCACATTGCTGGAAAAATGAGCATGCAATAAGAAAACCCAAACAAACAACATTAAGACAAGATAGTGATAATACATCAATTTTTGCCATATATGTTGTATCTCTTTCTTCAGGAAAGATGGCTCGTCAGTGTCACAAGCAAAAACTAGCTCTGTTTCTCTTCTGCAAGTCCTTCACTCCTCTCCTAATGTCTCTCAGCCCTGGAGTCATATAAATATCCCTTTCAACCAGAAGCTTTTACTTCCTTGACCATGGCAGTTGCAGGCTTGTCTTTATGGCAGGACATGAGAAACAAATTTAAAAAATAAAAATATTGTGGCTAGTAGGAAAATTAACAAGAATAAACCCCATATTTCTATGTTTAAATTAAATATTAATATATAATATAAATTACTTAATATGAATATTACATATTTCCATATTGTTTCAACAGAACGCATAAATCTCTCTGATGATAAAGTCAATGATCATTTTTTGGGAATGAGCTTTGTGAATGGAGTGCCTGGAATGTTGGTGTTTGCCACATTCCTGTGGCAGCTTAGTCCTTGGACAAAATGCTTGTACAAATGCATCACTAGCCTGTACACTTGTTTAAAAACTTTTAAAAGTTTTATCATAAAATTCAGTGTTGGCTACCAAGAAGGAAAAGATTGCTCTATGAGAAAAATCACACATCAGATGCCAGCTGCTAGATGAGGAAGGGTTAATTTTTTTTGTTTATCAGATGAATAGTTGACAGTGTGCTAGAAAATTCTAACATGGCTGGGTATTTGGGCAATGCATAACTAATGAGAAAAATCTATTAATTCTTTGCTGCAATAACTATGCTAATTTTTTCCCAGTCTTTTAAACTCTGGCACTTGATGGGCAAAGATGCTTTGGAAGTCCTAAAATCTCTGGGCATGTGTAAAAAATAGCAGAGTATGCCATGTGATCCTGAAAGAAAGAGATACATAATGAGAATTTTTCAATTCCCCTAAGAAACATAATTAGCTAATATCAGCAACCTGGTTCCAGACATAATGGGAGCAAAATCTAATTCACTTTAACAAATTTTATGTCCTTAAGTAAAGTTCTTGAGGATTTTATCTATACTGTTGTATTGATCCACTTCAGGCTTTGTGTTGCATTTGATTTCTCTTTTTTTCTTTTCTGCCAGAAGTAGGATTGTTTGATCCAAGCAAACAATCTATTTTTACAAAAACCTGTTCAATGTGGAGCATGGCTATGCATTTACCTGTTAAGGAGGTTACCTGGAACAGAAATCAAGGGAGTGCTGCAGTTTTGTGAGCAGTAATTCCAGTGTGGTGCTGTCTTTTAATATATGTTTTGAGAGTGAAGAGGAGGCAATGATTTACAATAAAGTTTTCAGCTGACAAACCCTGGGGAAAAGAAACCATTTGATCAATCTAACCCAGACCATGGAAAGTATCTCCTTCAGACAGAAAAACCTGAAATATAAAACCTGGAATAATAATATTGTGCTCAGAAGAGGCAACAAAAAGTCAACAGCTTTCATTCTTTAAAGTGCTCATGGATTTGGATGTACTAATATTTCTCAGCTTTTTCTTGCAAGTCAAAAACATAGACAAGGTGAGGGAAAGTAAGGGAGGAACAGAAGCTATTACAAGTCTAATGAACATTATATAATTGAGTCATTGTATTATTTACAAAATCAAAATCGTGTGGGTTCTGTCCTTTTCCTCTTGTTTGCAAATTTTTTTATTGGGATCACATTATTTAAGAAACCTAAGTGCTTTCTCTATGCTTTTCTCATTAACCCAGTGAAGTCATTTTACTTTCCACTGACATTCTCTGCTTTCTGCTTATTCTTTTCCAACCCAATTTTTCAGTAAGTTCCCTCTAACTTTCTGTAGCCTTTTAAAATTTTATATTCTTAGGAAATTAAATATTCCAGATGTCAGAGGTTTTTAAACATCCAGTATATACTCATCTGATCAAGTCATCTGAGCAGTTTTGGTGGTTGCTTAAAAATGTTGACATAACATGTTGAGAAAATACATGATGGCTGGTAGAGATATAAAGATTTTATATTCATTAGGTTGTACTGGCTGCATTGCTTATATGTGGTGAAGTTATAAAAGTGTTTTGTTATCACTATTTATTATTTATGAAGTGCCAAGAATGTGTTTGACAGTACCTTGTTATGAATACAATAAAACATTTTCATGACATGGCCTATCATATATTTTCATTAGGCTCTGTTTTAAAGATATTTCAGAACACATTGCTAGTTTTTAAATTTGTGTGGTTTTATTTTCCAATATCCTTCTCACTTTAAACTCTGGTGGCCTTTCCTCTTATTTTCTTTTTTAACAAATTCAAGACTTACTTTTGTTAACCACCACTAGTTTGCAATTTCTCTGAGATAACTATTATTACATCTTGCTGCAAAGCTGGGAATCAAGGTACCCACTGGAACAGACCTAGCATTTCTGTCTCTAAATGACACCATGCTCCAGAATAGGAAGTTTCTTGTAGCAGATTTAGGAATTTTTAAAAAAATAAAATAAAATAAGAAAGTAATTTTTCTACTTTAATACAAGAAAAAGGGTAATACATGTGTTAGACTTTTGGTTTTAACCTTTTCTTTTTTTTTTTCAGAGCAATTGACTTTTTCTTATAGCACAACCCTGCACAGTTAAAACAAACGGTGTTCCTTGATTCTGAAACCAAATTTTATGTATGACCAAAATACTCCTGGTAGCAGTCCTATAGTGGATGCATGCCCCAGATCTGTGTGTGAGGCTCTCATTCAGTAGAATATGAGGTTGTGATTTGAGAGGGATGAAATGAAATTAGGCAAGAAAATAAAAGGTTCTGAGACAACATGGAGATTGGCCCTCACACTTGGTTGCAGGGCTGCAGGGCTAGCAAAAAGCATGCAGTGGTTGCCAGTATTCGGGGAAAGAACCTGCCTGCAGTACAGCTGTTTTGCAAGACAAAGTAAAACTGAAAAGCAGTGAAGACTGGTGGTGAGGGTGACCTGGATGTTGATTATACCTGCACTGCAGGCTGAGAAAAAAGGGAAGGAGGTTGCTACACTGGCAGCTGAGCAGGATCTGGGGAATTTCTGCCATGTTATTTTTCATGAAGTTATTTAAAAGATAACTCTAATAAGAGTAGAAACAATGCCCAATAAACTATTTCAAAAAAACATAGATCTCAAATCTACAAGGGAGTACTTGACTCATCTTGCCTGATCTCCTTTATAAAACTCACCATAGTGTTTTCCTAAATTAAATTGTACTGGAATTAAATTATATCTGTCTCTCTCTCATACTCTTACTTACTCAAAATTCAGTCTTCATTTTGAAACTGGCATAGAGAGCAATAGTCCATTGCAAGTTGAGGTAATTTGTTCCACTGAAAAAAAAATTCACTGTTGAAAGCTTGTGGTTTATTTCTCGCCTGAATTAGTCACACATGAGCTTCCAGGTACTGCATCTTCATGTACCCTTTCATCTGCTACGCTGAAGATGCAGCTCATTGCTGAAATTTTGCTTCCACATATTTACTGGCTGTGGTCATATCAATTCCTAATTTTTTATGGCAAGATAAATAAATAGAGTTTCTAATAATCCTTGACTAAAAAACATGATATCCAGTCATTTATTCTTTTCATGGAAGAAATATTATTCAGTAATTTAATCGTTCCTACAGCATTTCTCTAAAATTTTGCTTCTTCGTTAACATTCTTGAGCTATGGTCCTCAACTGAGGACAATAGCAGATGTAATATTGCAGTAGACATTATCTCAGGTTCAGGGTTATGAAAGAGCCTCCTCCTCTCCTGTTCCATATTTCCTGGATCCCAGGTCATCTGTGATGCTGCATCCACTTGGGGGATGACAATTTTTCTGGTATGAACCATAGGCTAAACACTTTTTTTCAAAATGCCATCATAATGATTACACTACTTCAACCTAAAAGTATGATGCTAAACTTGAGAATTTTACATGCATGTGAGAAAGATTTTCCATGGGATGTGCCATAGCATAAGAGAATCACAGAATCAATTAGGTTGGACAAAACTTCTGAGGTCATTGAGCCCAAAGTATAAAAATTAATTTCCCTGGCTGGAAAATTGTGCATTTGTGACATGTTCTTGACCATAAAGAACCTAAAGAGATTATATCCTAATTTGGGTCCTTAAAGCTAAAGGGTGTGAACACCTTCCCCAGATCTCAAATCCTCTCTTATGCAACAAACACCAGATTCCACCCCTTTGTGAGTGCATCCCATCTCTGAACCCACTCGGTACTATCATTGAGGCAATGCCTAGAAGTCAAGTAATCTGCCTGAAGATATTTTCATTTAAGACATTCACTACGCTTGAAACATGAGTAGCTGTGGACACTCCTGAACTCCAAGCACTGCCTGTGGCTTTCACATTGTAAGCACCCAGTATCTTCCCTGTAATAATACACCGATTATCACAACTCTGCCTTCAGTCCTTATATCTTCTGGACTTAGAACATCATGTGCTGTCTGAAAGGACTCAAACTATTTTTTGGGTACTGCTTTGTTGGTCTAAGTTCCAAAGTGGAAGTTGTTCCTTTTGGATTGTGGAGGAAAAATAAAAAAGATGCTTTATGATTCTTTTGTGTGGAAACTGTATTTGAAACTCTGTTGAGTCACGTCTTTGTAGCTATAAAATGTATACTTCAGTGGCAGTTTGGTTTCTTTTAAGGTCTTCTTCATCCACAGAATTGCTCTACATTTCTTTCAGCAGTTATGTTATTGCTAGAAATTAATACACTGCATTTAATAATGAATGACATTAATTTTATGGGGATTTTTTTCTTTTAATATCTCTGTATTGTGCTGAAGGTTGTGTTATTTTGAAGCATCTTATGACATAGGGTTTTTCTCCAAGAAGCCCACACTTTAGAGGGGTGAAGGATCCTTGGCCCTTCAGTCTCTCACTGACTGACTGAATGGAAGAGAGGTGAGGACCACTATCACATTTCCCTCTGGTTTGCTCTGAGATAGAAGGTGCTAAGGAAGCTCGTTAATCATGGTGTGGAGTTGGTCAGACATTTTTAGTTCAGTACTACTTAGATCACAATGACTTGGGGTATGAAAATTTTGTTTTAATTTGTTGAGACCTTTTATAGTTTCAGGGTGAATGATTACAGACAAGCCTGCAGTAGATTGCTAGGCTTGAATCTCTCTCAAAAAAATCTGCAGTAGTTTGGATTTGACTTTATAGTAACACTGAAGCCAGTGTGTTAGTTTGAGACTCTTCTGTCAGTCTGAAAGAGGTCAGGCTAAAATTGCCAGGGTGCGCACAGACAGGCGCACATCCCACTGAACTCTGTCTTAATGAATTTTACAGCTTGGATCTGCCTTGGGAAAACTAAGGTCTCTTGGCTTCCTGGGAAATGTGCCTTTTAGAACATTGATACAACAGTGTTTGACCTCTAGCCCAAAATGAACACCTAAGACATGTATTAGTACATGGTTTTGCCCAAAAAATTGTAAGCGAGTGATTTTTTTTTAATTTGTAGCTCAAGCAGTAGAATCTGAGGTGCACTTTCGGAGTCATGTACTATAAAAATAAATAGTCCTATACCAAAACAGATTCTCAGTCTGGATTAATTTCTCTATAAAATTGAATCACTATCCTCATGTAAAGTAGTATCATTAACCTTGAAGAATGTTTTTATTGAAGTACTGACTTTCCTATGAAAGTTAATGTGCTGGTAGGGTTTAAGTACTGTGCCCAAGCAGCATTTTTTTAAATGCTAGAAATTATAGCCGTAATAATTACAATACAAGACTCTATAAACTGCTCTGCCAGTGCACTCAGTTCTTACCAAAATGTGCTGGGAAATCATTTACTGTTCACGTTGTGTTTGGAACATCCCCAGGAGCTTAGCTAACTTTTCACCGCAAATGATGTCTAATTTTGTGTGCTGTGTACTGCATACAGCGTGCTCTGCTCTCCCACAGAATGGCCAATACAGAGTTGCCTTTCCTTTGCAGGAGGTGGGAAGTCCTCCTCCTTAAATGGCAATTCAGTTTTGGTTTCAAAGTCTGGCCATGTCAGCAGAAAGGAATATTTTATCTCAGCAGGTTGGCAGATGATGACAAGCAAGTTCCATCACATTCAGTGTAGTCATACAGGGGAAAAGAGGAGGACTGTGGTAAGACTGCCTCAAAAATGTTGTATGTATGCCTAATGCTTCTATTTGTGTCTATAAATTTATTAGTGGATTAGGAACTGCACCAGATTTGGATTCATACATTTAAAATTTAAACATACACACCCCTGAAGTTCTGAAGGCTCAGCCATTCACTTGCTGGTGGCCTTCTCATTTACTTCTTCCTGAGTGTACTTTTCAGGAAAAAAAATGTTATCTGGGGAATAACTTAATGGAAAATGCTAGAAAATTAATTATTTTTTTTTAAGCCTAATAGAAACATACACTACCAGCTCAGACCAAGAAATTTACTCTCTCAGTGCTCAGTCCTTCATTAGACAATCTAGACTTGGTTAGAAAAAGACAATGCTTATAATTCAAGAACATGCTACTTCTTACTTGTCATGATAGGAGTTTACTGCACAGAAAAAGGTACAATTTACATTTTACACAATTTTAATATTTGTGTTTTGTAGAGAACAGAATAATTTTCAACTTATTTAAGTGCTAAGAATGAACTCCTGTTCCCAGAAATTTCCTTCTGTTTGGCAAAACTTCTGTTGAAGATCATGAGCACTGTAACAGATTTGGTGTCTGCTGAGACTGTTCTTCACCTGCATGGATTTAATCACTATTGTTACTGTGAAGAAATAAACAATGACTAATTATGGATATGTATGTTTCTCTGTTCAAATATTGTTGTTTATGAGCATGATGCTTACTCTTCTTTCAAGGAACAATTTTTAAAGTTGGTTCCTCTGAAATCTCTGATTTGTCCCTACAGCAGTCTTATTCAGGCTCTTACTTTTTACCCTATTCACATTATTTGTGTCAGTAGGACTCCCTAAGCTAGAGAAGGTTGTGTAAATGTGGTATGTTTTTCTTCCACTAAATTACTTTTTGAACATGTGATCTTTTAGCATTTTAAGTGCCATGTGGCCTAAACCCCCAGACATTTAAGCTGTGCAATAAGTAAAGAAGAACCTTTTTTAGTTATTTTGAATATTTCTCCAGATAATCTCTCTTGGTAACTTGTAGTTCATGGATTGGAGCATGGATTAGGAACATTGGTAAGCCATCCTGTGATTAAATGTATCCAGCTGTGCTTGAGCTGGTACAACCTACTCCTCTTTAACATTCAATTTCCTGGAATTTTTGAAACCATGATGTCTACTTACATGTCTTCTGCAGACTAAAATTCTGAAAGAAATGTGCTATCTCAAAGGGGTGGAAAAAGAGAAAAAATACAGCGAATCCATCATATGTAGACATTGATGTATCTATGGGGGTGTGAAATGAAAAAAATACCAAAAAAAATGATGGCTAAACTCCATGCATTGCTAAATCTTTCTTTGAAACAGTTACACTTTTTTCCTATGTTTTTTCTTGAAGTAATTAAGTACAGATGGGGTTTCTTTCTAGTAGGTTGTCTTTCCCTTTTCAGACATTTTTTTGGTTTGTGTATTGTTTTAAATGTACCTAAGTGTCATGGTTAATTGTGCAGAGAATATTAGCAAAAGACACCTTTCTATTCTATTCTATTCTATTCTATTCTATTCTATTCTATTCTATTCTATTCTATTCTATTCTATTCTATTCTATTCTATTCTATTCTATTCTAT
>NC_031770.1:40568790-40658793 GCF_001522545.3 Parus major | reverse complement strand
TCTATTCTATTCTATTCTATTCTATTCTATTCTCTCAAGTTATGAAGTACTTGAAATTACCTTTTTGTGGAGGTTTTGTGGGGATTTTATGAGTCTAACTATTATGTAAAATTAGCAAGGAATTATATGAATTATTTTTGCCAAAGCATAAATCAAGGTTGAGAAATCCATATTGTGAATCCATTTCTGAATATAGCAATCTGAAATTAGAGAGAAGTATTCAGGAACCAGTTAAAGATTCTCAATAGAGAACCTTGATTTATGTTGAACAGATCTGTTGTTGAGAGGCTAATCCTTGAAGATTCAGGCCTAATTTATGTTTGTTATTATAAAAATGTAAAAAAATGCCAAACAACAAAACAACCAAACACAGGCTGAGTATTGCTATAGCAATTGTGTGGTTGTGGGGTGGAATCATGGTTAAAAGTGTTCATCCTATTTCCTTTTCTGATAGGAGGGTAGTTATGCAGTGTGACTGAAATGCAACACTTGAACAAGTAACATCTGTGGCCTTCACTCACCATGAGAATCACACAATTTTATTTGCAACAGTGGCTTTATAATTAGTTTACTCTGTTGATATGGCATAATTGCATAATTTCAAATGATGCAGAATTAACACTTATTAATTTAAAAATTAATTGCAATGTGAATAGGCTGGACCACACTGAAGTGGACTGATTACTAATACTCCTGGAAGACATTAGATTTATTGCTTTAGAATAAAACAGTCTGTTCATTAAAAAATAAAAAATAATAGCAATAAATTTAGAAATATATTAATTTTACAGTGAAGCTTGAGCTAGACACTCCTCTCTGGTGAACAAAGAAATAGGGGGTCTATCTTATCCTTAAACAAATAAAACTCAGGTCCCCTTACAGGATTGCTGAGCCATGGTGAGCTATCCTTCCTGGACGGTAATAAGTAAAAAAGAAATAATCTCCCCAAAGACCAGCAAAGATACCTTTGTTCCGCCAGATCTGTTATATTTTCAAAATTAAAATAAGGGTTAAACTCTAAAAACAGTTCTGTTCCATCTCAACAATGGAACCCTACTCCTGCATAATAAAGAAGACTTGGCTTGGTCAGACTTTTGGATGCCTATGCTTTGAAGAAAAACTCAGTGGGTTCTTGTTATAGGCTATTTTCCTGCAGATTTGTACTAGGAGCAAGTTCTAGCAAAATGCTGCAGTTTTCCTGCACAACTTGTTCCAATCCCCTAATCCTTAAAAACCCCTTCAGCTCCTTTTGTGCTTTGCTGGTGCTTTTTGTTCATCTGTGTTTTCAATTTGATTAGAAAGATGGATCATGTTGAAAAAATCTTAATGTGGGTTTGCCAAAAAAACCAATTGTAACAGTGAGCCATTGCCTGAGGCAGGAAGCTGGAAGAGTGAAGGAAATGGGAAGTTAGCAAACATGACAGCATAGAGAAGTGAGGACTTGTAGAGACAAATACACAGACCTATGTATTGTTTTGCTTTGTTTATGGTGAAAATTAACAAGACTGAAATGGAAACCATGCCAGCAATACATGGAATATAAGATTTGTTGCAGGAAATGAAGATGCCAGGATGTGGGGATGTCAGAGGACTGGAAATGCAGCTGAAAGCAGCAAAGGTCTTTGTACAGGCTTTGGGGAGATGCTGAAGTAAACAATTCTGAGGTTGAGCATAAAATTACAAAGCTGGAAATTGCATCTGTGAAAACAGGTCTGTATGACAGTTGGCTGGTGAGCCCAACAGAAAAGGTAGTGAACAGTGATGTATTTTGGCTGACTTAGAGGTGAAAGCAAGATGATTGTTAATCCCCCAAAGAGGAAGACTACCAATGCAAAGAAACATATTTGAGTTAAAGAACGAATGATGTTTGTGTCCTTTAGACATATCAGGATAATGGCCAGACAGAAGACAATCTAGAAACCAGTAGATTGGAAAGTATATCCTCATCCATAAGAATCAGATCTGCCTGACTGAGGGTGTAGATATAAGAAGAGTATGAAGCAGCTCTGTAAGAAAAGCTGGAAAACAGTTGTATAAATAGACCTTAGGCTCAACAGATTTATATTCTATCACAGAAACATATAAGATCCTGAGTTGGAAGAGACTCACAAGGATCATTAAGCGCAACTCCTGTCTGTGCACAGGACAGCCCCAAGAACTACACCATGTGTCTCAGAGTTCTGCCCAAACTCTTCTTGAACTCTGTCAGGTGACAGCTTCAATGGAAGAGAAGATTCACATGAATAAGTCTAATGAGAAAAATGAAGACTCGAATCTAGGGGAGGAACAAAATGAATATGTCAAGAGTTTTGAGGAAATGTTCATAGAAGATTTTGAAAGAGGAATATAGATAGTCCTGCTTTTTGCATGACAATAGGCCTGGTTCTTGAGACCTGTGAATTTTACACTATTTTCTACACTATCTTACTTCAAGAGCTTTTGATACTGAGGATATCCATAATTCTCTGTCTCCTGGTGTAGCATTTAATCTTTTACTGCAGTTTGTAAATTTTTTACAAGCTTCTGAGATCTGCATTGAGGTCTAGGGCATAGAGAAAAGTGTAGAACAGGTGTTGAAGGTCTTTCTAGAATGGCCTGGTTGCTTCTAATTACTGAAGATTGCTGTCACAGAAAAAAAGTACTTCAGAGAATTTATTCCTGTTTTCCTTTCCTTTTGTTTGTTTTTTAGTATTACTTAGTCTTTGCATCCAGAAATATTCTTCATAAATAAGGAATAATGCCAGTATTTCAGTGCTAGCATATCAGTTAACTCTACCATATACATTTATTTTCAAATATATGATTTAAAATTCACATGGACATAAAAATATAGAGAATAGAAAAAGCAATATTTTAAGGCAAGTGGTGGAAGACCTATTACTTAAATTATGTAAAATATGACCCCATCTGAAGGGTTCAGGCATATATTAAAGGGAAGAGTCATACATTGGCCAGGATAGGCCAATGACCTAAGAGCTCTTTAATCTGAAATTGCATGTTTATGTTCCCAATGGTTTCCCATAGTTTAGTAACAAGGCAGGCATGCAGCTGGTTTCAATGCCCAAATAACCTTTAAGACTTTAAGCATGATACCTATGTGAATGGCAGAAATATGATGCATATAATACCATGAGTAATAGTACTTTTACCAGAAGTGCCATAATAAATGAATGTGTTCTAAGTATCATCTGAATTGCCAAGTTCATATAAGCACATATTTATTAATGCATTGTTTAAGCCAAATTATTGTATAAATTATAGATATATATATAGATATAACTTGTAGATCTATACATGATTCTGTGTACGTGGGCACACACCCACTCACACCATGCTGTTCACTGAAGTCCTGTTCAGTGTGATCTCTGATCTCTATTATTTTTAGCAAACCCTGTCACCAGTAAGTCTAAACAGAGGAAAAAGACTGTTTTTTAAACAATTTTAATGAGAAATACAAGAATACAGAACTATGTGAGATCATAATATCAAAGACCATCCTATCTATATGAAGACCAACATTTCCAGTAATCCTTTTTGGAAATTTAGTAAAATTCATCTTTAAAATTAACTAGATTTCTTTCTTCCACTACAGTCACAGGAATCTTGTTTCATAACTGTGCACATGAAAAACTAAATTTTCCTTATTTGCAGTCAAAAACCGTCCATTGGTAATGTCTACCTGCATGTTTTAATTGTTGTTCTCAAAAGACATTTCCCCTCCTGTCTACTATTCTTGTGTTTGTCCAAACATCTTCAGAAAGGAAACATAACTTCCTTACCCTTTGTTCTGACAGACTGTGCAAGTAAATGATCTTTGAGTTTCCCTGTTTCATCTCAGTTGTGCAGTACAGGTCTAAGATTTTATGCATTTGCTTTGCTTTGTTACAACCAGTAGCATAACTTTAAAAAAATATTAAAAAAGCAATATATTTTACCAAAACACTAGTAACTTTAAACAATGGTCTCCTTTTGACTTTTGTCATGGTTTTAGTAATTAGATAATTGACAATAAAGAATGGTGACAGTTTGGAGGCAAAATTCAAAAAGTCACCTTGATTTTAAACAATATATATTAATCTTCCTTATCAGGAAACTGATAACTCCATATTAACAATTGGCCTTTTTGTTTGTACAGGTTAGGGAACAGGTTGCTAGGAATATCTTCTTGATTTATCAGAATTAAAACAAGCATGCATGTACATGATAAAATAAAAGAGCAGCTCTCTTTTGGGGGTGTGTTCCTGTGGCAGGGAACCAGGGCTTGTGCAGGTTTCCCACCTGCAGTAGCACTATAACATGAAGGCTCCTCTCATTCTGCAGTCAGTCACTATTGCATGGTCCTTATTCTCTATGGTCATTTTTAATTCATGATTATCCAGTTTACAAGATAAATTCTTATTTGCTCTTGCATTAACGTGACTTGCACACATAGAATAATACAATCGCTAAGGCTGGAAACGACTCCCAAGATCATTGAGTCTGACTTTTTCCTGAACAGCACCTTATCAACTGAACCACAGTGCCAAGTCCAGTCATTTCTGGACCCCTCCCAGGGATTGAGACTCCATGGCTTCCCTGGGCAGCCTGTTCCAATACTTAACAACCCTTTCAGTGAAGAAATTCTTCCTAATGTCTGACCTCAACCTCCCTTGGTTCAGCTTGAGGCTATGTCCACTTGTCTGGGAGAAGAGACCAACCTCCATCTGGCTACACCCTCCTTTCAGGTGATTGAAGAGGGTATGGGGTCACCCTTGAGCATCCTTTTCTCCAGGATAATTCAACTCCTTCAGCTGCTCTTTATATGACTTGCTTTCTGTACCCTTCACCAGCTCCATTGCTCCTTCTCTGGAAGGAGAACCTCAGTGTCCTTCCTGAATGGAGGGGCCTGGAACTGGACACAGGATTCAAGGTGCAGGCTCACCAATACTATGCACAGAAGGACAATTGCTTCCCTTGTCCTGCTGGACCTAATCTTTTTGATACAGGCCAGGATGCCACAGCCAATGTTGTTTTCATCCCATTTTCTACTCAGGTCCTTCCAGCTCATGATATCCGTGGCCTCCTCCAGACTGGTGCCACTTCCTGCAAATCATGAGCTTGTTGCTACTGTCTTTGAGGCAGCATCATGAATGCCAAAGTTTCATGATAATCCTCAATCCATTCTTAAAAGACCTTTCCTGGTAAACTCCTCCTGGTGGATTCAGAACTACTTTTTTCACGATCCCCTCATCAGTCCATTTCTTGTCAGAGAACCTACTAATTTCCAGTTTAACTAATGGCTTCCTGTAGTAATTAATACCAAGTGCCAGAGGCCAGAAAAATGAGGTCTATATTATTGTCTTTGCTTAAACAAACAATTATTTCATCAAAAGAAAGACATCAACTTGTATTATGTATTTTACCTCTGGTAAACCCATGTCATTTTTTTTTCCCTATTTCCATCTCCTTATATTTGTTTATTTTTTTGAATATTTTTCTCCAAACCTGATATGCTTTAAATATTTAGGTAAATAGGCCTTTTCAATAAGTGCACAAAGCTTGCTGCTTACAAACCATATGATACTACCGCATCTTGAAGTAATAAAAGAAATGGCAAAATATACACTAATAGTTTCCAACAAAGTAATGTAAACAAACAGTCACAATATTCTCAGGCTCATACATTTCCTCCAAAGACTTGGATTCTTTCTCAAGAAAGATAAAATTGATGATAGAGAAAATATGTTGGCAAGAAAATTCTAATTACTTTAACTATTAGAACTGGATAGTCCTACAGTCCTGAATTAAAAAGATTCCCTTTGCAAAGTTTGGCAGAACAGATTCTCCATATCATATATTTCCTTTCAAGCTAAGGCCTCAGGCTGATGTCTGATTACATCAGTCTATCCCACAACTGGGATCTGGAATGAAACTTGCAAATCAGGACAAGATACCCTACGGGTACATTGTGTATTCTGGAAATGCTTATTATTGATAAAGAATTATTTTTATTATTTTTTTTTTATTTATCTGGTCCTAGTCTCTTTTGCTAAATTTTAGACAACTAGATTCTTCAAAGTTCTTTGTGCCTCAATTTTTTTAGGTCAGATTCAACTGTTCTTGAACATAGTTTGCAAAGACACCAATGCTGTCCCTTTCTAGTCTCTACTACACCTGTTTGTCTCATCTTGTAACTCTTCAGTTTGGAAATGATACTTTGTGGTTCTCAGGATCCATGTGAAGCCACCTCTTGGCTCAATTTACGCAAGAACAATTTGCCAAAAAACAGTCTTTGTGTGTATTTGGTTTATTGTGCCCCTCTTTAGTTTTCTTCTTTTTCAGCTCATTCCATGGTATCTCAGGGAGACTCTTCTCTTTTACTTTCTCACTCTCAACTTTAAGTTCAATATCAAGTTCCTCTATTTCAAAGTTAAAAGAATTTTCAGTCCTTTAAGCCCAAGATATTAGCAAGAAAAATGCTAATTTTTGTTCTACTAATCTTCTTTGTTCATTTCCTCATTATAAGGAAAATCTATTGTTGTTTCCAGCTACACTCAGTGTCCTGTTGGGTCTTTTTCACTCTCATAATGCATTGTTTCTATCTGATGAATATGGATTTTTTTTAAGCACAAGGAAAGTTTTGCATATTTTCTACAGGTAGAAAAAGATATCTAGTGGTCCTTAGTGAGAAATCATTGCAACTCTAGGCCAATTTTTAACATAAGTTCAACAAATAAGAAATATTTCCTTTATTCATCTGAAGTACTTCAGTATTATATCTGAAGTGAATGTCTGTTCTAGTGTGAATATAAAAAGTTTATTTTTTCTTAGCTTTGAGATAGCTAATTTTGGGGGAAAAAAAATTGACAAATAAAGCAAATTAAAATGTAGTAATCCAAAACATTTTTTTTTACTTTCATAACAATAAATTTTTCTTTTTGGAAAATTTGCTCTTAGTGAAATACGTTCTTGATTTTGCAGACAGCATTACAGAAAATGTTTCTGCTTTGAACTGACAAGCAATTACAGATACTCAGTGTATGCTAATTACATGGTGCATTGAAACAATTATATACATATTGTCTCTTTATGCCCACTCAGAATCCTACAGTAATTTACTTATTCAATTACTCTTAATCTTTTTTCCCCCTTTGTATTTCCCAGCACATGGAGCAGTATTTAGCTTACAGACTTCAGAGCTAGGCACGGAAACAAACATTCCAAATAGCCGGTATGGAAGACATATTGCATCAAAGCTTGGTGGGTTTTACCAGTCAGTTTAGAGACTCATCTAGATCCTTCCATCACAGCTAAAAGTTGCTGCATCTTGTGGAAAACTACCCCTGGGAAACCTCTCAGCCTTTCTTCCATGAATAGGCCATTTGCTTCCCTTCTTCCAGAAAAGCCCCTCTCTGGTAATTTCTCTAACTTTAACTTTTTTTAGACATATTTTTGCTATGAGAGAATGACAGCTGCCTCACCATTTCCTTGGGTGTTTCTCGGCTAGGTAGGATAAGAGATATTTGAGGATAAGAGATATTTGAGGGTATTTAATTCAATTTCAAATTAATAAAAATCAGGCTATACAATGTTTGTAAAAGGTTATCAATAGTGATTACACCTATTCTTTCTCCATAACAGGTATTTCATGTAGCAATGGAGTCTGACTTTAAAAACAGGTACCTTTCATTTATTCTCAGTAATTTAAGTGTTTTGAGAGAGAAGTATTAAAAATTCCATATATATTGCAATTGTTATCAATAACAATGTTTATATTATTAGATTCTTCTGAACAGTGACTTTAGAAATGTCCATCAAGAAGAATGGAATTTTTTTTTTTTTTTACTTAAAAAAATCTGTGAGTTCACAGTATTTAATCACCCCCATGGTTATTTAGATTTTTCTGTTTCCCTGATGGCACATGTAGCCCAAGTACACAATCCATGAGCAAAACAGGGTGGGCTCACATGACAGTATAAGCATAGCTAATAAATTCCAAGCACTGTGTACCTCTGTGATTTAGTATATATGAACAATTCTAATGTCAGTGCATGCTTTAAATGTCAGTAATCTGTGGTGATGACTGCCTGAGGGCCTGAAGGTTGGCAGATTTACATAAAACAGTAAATCAACTTTATTTTCCTGGTAGCGTTAAATGAATTCACAATAAATCTGTTTCTGGACTTTATTTTTACATTTCTGTATTTGAATTGGGCAATTTGTACTCTGAATCCTTAACAAAATGGAATTTGAGCAGCTTACGTGTTACTTATTATTTCTAGGGCTGGATTTAGTCCCACATGGAATTCAGGTTCATAATAAATTTTTGTCTGCTGTGGTAAGGATAATATTGTTTGATCCACTTATTTTTACTATCACTGGATACTCTTCAGGGATAAATAAACTGTCCATCAATCTGTTTATAAGAAAGAAATAACAACCTGAAAAATAATTTCCAGTCAGACCCGAGCCTGGTTGCTTTTGTCATTATTCTGGTATGCAGCTTCATATATCATATATCACTACAAAAGTCTAATGTGGGCATATCAGAAGGGACATTTCTATGTATGAAAAACTTTTTTTAATATTTATTCCTCTTAACATAAACATAAATTTTTATATTCTTGATATCAGTATTTTACTTGTCTTAGTATTAACAATAACATCCTCATTTAGAGGTTCACAGGCTCTTACTAGGCATTTATGTATTTGCATATTCCAATCAGGTAAAAGTAACCTGACTTGGTAAAATTTGCTCCAGTCTTGCAAGGAAAGTGTGAGAAAAAAGATCTGCTATGAAGGCTGGATTGCAGATTTCAGGGAATATCTGAGATGTCCAGAAGGGCACTTCAAGGGCAAGGATGCCTTTCAGTCATTCAGAAGTTGATGACAGAGCAGTCCTTAGGAAATGTAGCTTCCATGACTAAATTCTGAATTTGCTGTTGCCTTCTTCTCCACTAAGAATTTATTGTTTGTTTTTTTTTAATTAAACGTAATGAAAAATTATTTCATTTACATGAATCGAATACCTTCAGTGGAATACTTTCTTTTTTGGGGGAGATGCAATCTTATATTAGAAAAGGTGAAGCTCTTTTGGGTGCAGTAAGCACTGGTTCCAAACAGCATTTAGAGACTAGTACTTATGAAAGACAAAGATCATGGAGGAAATTTTAAAACCCAACAATAAAACCAACCAAACAAAAAAAGATGCTGGGATCATTTTAGACCAGGAAGAATAAGAAGAGGCAGTCATATGCAAGCAGCTGACAAAAAAAGCTGGGAACAGATGGAGACTCTTGGGTGCTTTGGCCCTGCAGGTGAAGTGAACTTTGGCAGAAGGCTGTGACTGTCCAGCAGGTTTGTGTGAGGGTTCTGGAGGGCTGAAACTGGTCACTACGAAAAGTTTATGGGGAAGAGGGAAACAGGCAGCAGCAGGCAGACAGAAGGAAATAATACCTAATCTCCTTGTGAAAGACTTGCACATTCAGTGAAATAAGACCGCGGAACTGACTAAAAAGAAGAGCTGTTAGATGGTGCAATCAATTTTTTTAATGCATGTACGCATGCAGTACAATTTTTACTTTTATTATTTATTACATGTGTATTTAGGCAGTTAACTTTATTGTTTTAAAAATAATTTTACTTTTTTATTTTTTTAAGGAAACACAGACAAAATTTAGCATTGGTGTACTTCCATTTATGTCAATGAAATAGTAGAACTTAATCTTTCTTTCAGTACACAGTTTTGAAAGAGGTAAATTTGTGGTTGATCCTTGCTATTTTCAATTTTCAGAGAAGATGCAAAACATCTGTATTTTATCATTAAAATTGTAGTGCAGAATCAGCTGTACTACAGGGCAGAGGAATTCTAATTTCAAGGAGATCATGGTTGTTTTCCCAATGACTTTTGAAACCTATTTCAATTTTGCTGCTGGTGGATACAAGAATTACCAATGTAAGAAGGGCCCCACTGGCCCAGAGAAATGATCCATCTGTCCTTATTCAGTTTCTGGAAATAGGACCTGGAGATCACAATGGAGAGAGAGAAAAAAAAAACAACCTGGCCACCTCTTGTCATCCATTATTGACATTCCCTTCAGCATCCATAACTTCTTTTTTTTTTTATTAGAGTCTACATTTTCTGTCCTATGCTTTTAAAACCCATTTCCAAATACATTATCCATTAATTTGTACAATGTTTTTTGAATGTGGCACCATTCAAATCTATTCCTCCACCTCCTCTGGCAATAAACTCCTGAATTACCCATGAAGTAAAGACATTTATTCTACCTGTTTTTTACCAACTTGTGACACTGTCTGTCCCTCAGTTCTTTTGTTGCAGGTTTTGGTGAACAGCTGGGTATCCAGCTTATTCACAGCTCTCATAAAGCTTACATAAAGCCCCCACATGCTGCCCCTGAGTTTTCCTTTTCAAACACAAGATTTGTTTGGACAACTGCCAGTGATGAACCAGTACTGTTCTATAGTTATAACTCCAAGTTTAACACTAAGCATATGTGTCAAGGATATTTTTCCTAATTGTCTTATGCTGTCTGCATTTACAATAAGATGCCTCTGCTGTCGTTTTGCCCTGTCTCTCAGTTCTGTGAGATTTTCTGAAGTTCCTCATTACTTGACTACTCAGATCATCAGCTGTGGACTTTGCAACTCCAATTCTCTCCTCCATTTCCAGGTCGTTGATGAAAATTTTAATAAAACCACTTCCAGCAACTAAAAGATTAGGATCAAACTTTTAATATACTCTTTTCTCAGTTTCAAGAGCCCTGATTGCTTCCATAGAGGCCTAGCTTCAAAAGGCAGGGCAGAGCACAATCTTTACTGTAGTTTGGCCTGAGGCTGATAGACAATAAAGCCATGTAGACCTCAAGTCACTTCATTCTTTAGTGAATCTTTTCTGCTGTCATGGTTTTAAAGCAGTAATTAAAGAATTACTAGAAAACTTATTTTTTTGCTGTGACATATGGATTAGAACAAGAGCAAAACAGGCTTAAAACTTAAAAGGAATAAAGAAAGTTTATTAACAAAACTATAAGAATAGGAACACCAGAATAAACTTCCAGAAAACTCCTTTTTGCCCCACTACCCAACCATTTCCTTATTCACATACAACATAAGAGACAAAAAACTTTGGAACTTTGGTGTTTAAAACAGTCCCAATTCCTGCTAGAGTCTTTTCATCAGCCTTTGTAGAGAAACAGAAGTCTTCTTCTGCTATCTATGGAGTTTCTCACAAGAAAACTATTTCTGTTATAGTTTTCTACTTCTCTGATGCCAGCTGCCCGGAAATCTTGTCATCACAGTTCACTCCTCCCATTTCACATCACTCTGAGGTGTGTATGGGCCATGAGTCTAGGGATGTCATTTTTAAGGATGAGTTATTCAAAGGCAAAAGTTCTCTTCACCTGTCTCTGTGAGCTTCCCTGGAAACAGTATTCTCATTGCTCTCAAGGCCTCAAATCTTCAACTATTACTTCTCCCCCCTCTGTTCCAGCACCTCACTGTATCACAATTACTCCACCTTTTGCTCAAAATCCACACTTCGAACCACTCTATTCCTCCCAATATACTCTGTCATGAATTAAAGGAGTTTTTCAGGACACTATTGTCCATCTCCATAGCTTTAACAGAAAAATATTTCAGCTTAATTCAAGCATCTCCTTATTCTCTACCTCTTCAGAAGCTTAATTCTTTTCTTTACTGTCTGATAGTTTATAAAGTCTCTTTACATGTTGATTACTCTCTTTTTCTTTCTCTGGATAAAAGGATTAATCTGCAAGTCTCATCTGGGTAATGAAAAGGTTAAAATCTTGCCCAGGCTTTGTAGATGGTTCTGTGATCTCTGCTGGAGCAGCAGCTGGAGCTGTCTGCGTTGGAAGATTCTTCATGGCTGCTCTGGAGAGTGTGGTCCCTGTCTCAGCCCGCCGCAGGTCAAGAGCTTTTTTCCTTTCTTTACTCGGCAGTCTCTGGTGAATTCAGTCACAGCAAAAACTGCAGCCGAGCCAGGAACCGGCCTGGCCCAGCCAGAGCCCGGGGCAAGCCCTGCAGGCCCCATCTCCCAGCCAGGAGCCGCTGGGCCCAGCCCCAGCCCCTGCCCCACGGGGCCGCATGGCCTGGGCAGGGGAACAGGAGCCAGCTAAAGCTCTGTTACCTTTCACAACCGGGAAACAAAGAGAGCAAGAAATTCCCAGGCTTAGGTCTTAAGGTGGTGTTCACAGGTTGGTCTCACTTTTCAATGGTTAAAACTGCTGTCAATTCTTAGAAATGGCCAGCTGTTGGCTAGGAGACAAACTCCCATCAGCCTCCAGCGGTTTTAACTTCCTTAGGTGTTTCTCTTTGTTTTCTTAAATGCCCATCTATCACATCTGCAAATAGATCCACAACTGTCAGTGTGCCCTGGTTGGTTAGGCACTGCTTATATGCCAGTGTTACAGTGTTCGGATCCCCAAACTTTCCTACTGGTTGCTTAGAATGTAGATAGAACTTATATATGTCTCACTAAATTAACTCTGGGGACACACAATTTTCTGTGCAGATGTCAGATTAAAGTAGAGAAGACCTAAATGAAGCAAATTTTTACTAATCATCCTGGAGGCCTCATGTCATTTTCTGCCTTCATATGGCATGTAGGTGTTGAGTGAAACCATGGAAAGTACTACACTGACAACTGTGGTGCGGCTCCTTGCTTCTCCCTGCAGGAGTGTGGAAAAATGATTTGCTCCAACTGAAGGCTTTTGTTTAACATTAACTCTTCTGATTATTTGCTCCTACATGAAAAGCATGACTTCTTGGATCAATTCAGTGAAAGTTTGTCTTCAAAATATGTGGTGGTGGTGTAAAAACTGGTTAATTTTCTAAATTAATCACAGGGTGGTAATTATAATTATCAGAGTATTGCACACTAATTTATTCTGTCTTGCTTATCACTAAATATTGTTTGTTTCTGGTTGGCATTATATTTTCTTGCCCCTTTCAAATACTCCTCCTTTGTCTTGATCTGGAAGAATACTAATGAGTGATTTATTTAGTTTCAAAGGAACTTCAGAATATTCTTATTGTGTCTAACTGTGATTTGTCAACACCAGCTCTGACAGAGGATTAGTGCTGATGAAACTATTATGGTTTAAGGGTAAAAGTGAGAAAAGTTTTTTCTGAAAGACACCTTTTGTTAGAATATTGAATCTCAGCAGAATGAAGCAAGCAGGGTTTTGAGTATCAAGAAAGGCACACTGGTGAGCTGGCATTTGCCTTGAAATAGTTGGTGGGTCTCAAAATTTATTTTTTTTTTTGATGAGTGATGGTTCCCAACTGCAGTGCCTCTCTACTGAAAAGTCATTCTTTTCCACTGAAAAAAATCATTGCTTTAAGACATTAAAATCTTATATGAGACATGTTTTTTAGAAGTAGACATTGTACTAAGGGTTCAGTCAGTTTAGACAGTGTGAACACTGTTTGAAAAAGGCCTGGGTTAATATATACAGATTTACTCTCAGTTTCTACTTTCTACAGAAAAAGATGTATACATAAGGGCCATATTACTTCTAATGCTGTGCAGTGGTGGAATAAAGACATTGAGAAGTCAGTAAAGGAGACAAGATGGGAAGGACAAAGAACAAGAGTGGGTGACTATTTTTGTAAAGGACTGACACCTAGAACAATGGGGCTCTGGACACAGAAGTTTTATGTGTAAAAATGATAATCACTATTATTGCTAATACCCAAGAGACTGTAACATATGAGCTCATTAAACACAGAAGTTCAATATGATATGTGATCATCTAAGCAAGGAAGAGATTCTGAGCAAAGTGTGATATCTTGGGGGTGGTGGAGGAGGTTTGGCTGAGATGTAAAAGGGGTAAAGGGTGAAGGTATAGACAATATTCTTTGAATGCCCCAGCAGCCCTTGTAGACCTCCTAGTACGCAGCTGTGCAAACAACTGATTTTTCGGTTAGGTGTATGAACCCAAACACACTCAACGTGTAATTTCTGCTGATCCAGAATGAGAAAGTTTCCAATTGCTTTATGAAACAGAGACCCTCAACACTTTTCTTCCAGCTTAACAAAATGTTCTCTTTGGCTGAAACAAAATTGCTCATTTGGGGTTTTTTTTTTTGAGTTTTTTTTGCTTCTAAAAATATTTAAAAATCAAACATAACTTCATGTGGTCTCAATACAATACTTGGAAACAAACAATAAACATTTCTTACCCTCATTCGGATTTTTCTCCCAAATTAGCCATGAATTTGCAAAGAGTTTCAGTGGTCACAAAATTGCTGATTTCAGTGAACAAGCAATTTGGGGAAAGTAGGCATTCACCCAGTTCCTTTTATAGTACTGACTGCCAGGGTATGAGCCTGCTCTGGTGGCTAGGTGTGGGCTGGCCTTCTGCCAAACTGGCAGTAGCTGCTCCCTCACTGGAGGGTCAGAGCTGCTGTAGATGAGTGATCATCAGCCACATTTTGCTCTTGTATCTCGTATTTTGTAGTTAGATGGACCATTGACTGAAGTAATGCACAGGCAAGCCCTCAATGATCTCTTTTTCTGTGCATTTTAAAGCTTCAGAGCCTTCTCTCTTGTCAGTTTGGCATTTCCTGATACATCTTTTCTGCAAAGACTTGGGAATTGTTTCCAAGTATAATGAAAATTGTCATTTCGGTGTTGTCTAGGAACAAGTCTATTAGACAAAAAGGTGTGATATAATAGTTTATCCTTTAAACAGCAATCATCAGCCTTAACCAGCATCATGCACTTACTGGTTTGGATGCTACTAATCCTGAGTTATGACTGACTGCTTCACATGAATGAGTCTGCCTGCAGAGTGGAGAGGATTTAGTGTGAGTAGAGTGCCAGACCCTGTTCCTTGAAATAAGAAATGTTTATATTGTTGGGAGGTGATGTAATGGCAGCTTGAATTATGTTTATTAGCATGTGAAAAGTTTTAGCAGTATATCTGTCTGTTTTCTATTAGAGATTTGTATCCAATAACAAAAAAATACCCATGGATAACAAACTGGAAAATGGATGCATATTTGGCTGGCTGTATCTGTTGGGGGTGGGGGAGGAGGATAGAGCTGGAGAGGAGTTATGGGGCTTTTTAGAGTATTTTTCAATAAGAAAGCATGTTTAATGAAGGTGTTGTAGAGACACATTTTTTTTAGAATTGGAAATTAAAAATAAAAACATATCTGAATTCTGACTGTACTGGGGAGTGTTGTTACTTATCTGAATTTAAAATTTAATGCAATACCACTTCTTGTTTTTTACTTATGTTACTGAAGGACATCTCTCATAAAGTAATTACAGACCTTCTTTGCTGGATAATCAACTTGTGCATAGGGAGGGTGTTTCTTATCTTATAACTGTTTCAGTAAAAGTGAAATCAAAGTGTCTGCTACGTTTTTGAATCTAGAGTTTATCGCATTAGAAGAAAAATGTACCACAGATGAAATGTATTGTATAGTTAAAAGTTCTTTTATTTATACATGCATGCATAGTTTAAAATGCTCTTTTGCTAAATAAAAACAAGCAAAAACAAACATTATGAGTGTTGCTGGGGTTTTTTTCCTGCATTTGTCAAAACGTTTAGTGTTACTTGAGTTTTTCATTTATTTGTTTTGAGATAAGTAATATAAAAATTTAAAAATCTTTGTTTTCAGTAAATATTTTATGGCATAAAAGCCCATGTTTTGCTTTATGTCTGAACAGTTTTGTAGTTCTCACACCATAGTGATATTGGAAAAATCTAATATTTTAACAGAGTAAAATGCATCAAACAAAAATCAGATATTGAAAAGAGATGTTCCACTCGAGTGGAATGCTGTTGAAACTAGAGTCCTACATTACAGGTGATCTAGTGAACCTTTAGGTCAGTGCTGTATAGCTAAAGGTCCATTTAACATAAGAGGTGATGTTAAGATCTGGCAGACAGTATAGGAGACACACATACTTGGATAAAATTGGCTCCTAATGGATTTATAGATGCCCCAGAAAAAGACATTTGGCAAGAAATTTTCTTGCTGTAAATTCAGTCAGGAACAGAGTTTATAAAATAATAGTTTTCTTCAGTTGCTTTTTTTTCCCTTCATTTACACTAATAGATGATTCATAAATAGTGTGGTCTGAAAAATAAGAGATGTGCATCCAAGTCAATGTTTGGGAAAGCTGGATTTCACTAGAATTCAGATCTGTGATGATTATGTAGAACCTAATTAGATTTGGGGAGAATAAGTCACTTGTAAATGCAGTCAACAGAAATTACTGCTTGTAAAAGGGAGCAAGAGAGGAAGGAAGGTTCACAGAAGAATAAATGACGTTGCCAGAGTTGCAGGGAGGGGGTAAAAGCCTCTGAGGAACTTTTTGTTGGTTGAAGATGTCCACGTGGCAGCCTGGACACTTGCCTCTGGAGCCCCAGTGGAGTTTCTGCTCATTGTTCAAAACATCTGTGGAAATATCCTTAGCTGGGATGCCATGAATCAGTGCAGCATTAACTGCAGGATCATAATGGAATCATGTCTGGTTATTTTGTGATTGCAACTTTCCCACTGGTTTTATATTTGGACTTCATTCACATTAAGCCTATTGCCATCTGGAAATTCTTTGTGTCTTTGAAAATTAAGGGAAAATTGCCCCCCTCAACAGTACTGGAATGCACATAGAAGACTTGAGAAGGAAATTGTCTTATATTACAAATCATAGACAAATTTTCTGATTTGTTCTAATGATTTATCTTAATTTTGAGGAATCTAGAATCGTACAATCACAGAACCATTTATGTTGGAAAAGACCTTTGACATCACCAAGTCCAAACATTAACCAAGGACTCTGTCCCTATCTGCCACAGTGCCACAGGTATACATTAAATTCATCCAGGGATACTGACTCAACTGTGTCCCTGGACAATCTGTTCCAAATCTTGACAAGCCTTTCAGTGAGGAAATGTTTCCAAATATCCAGACATAAACCTCCCCTGGTGGTAAACTTGAAATCATTTCCTCTTGTCCCACCACTTGTTACTTGGGAGAAGAGATTGTTTTGTATATTCTTGGTATCATTCTGAAATAATTATAGCAGCAACCCTCAGGAATGACTCTTTATTACGGAGGAGTCATTTTCCCATGGAAATCCACAAGATAAAATCTGTTCTGGTCTTCCATTTAAAAAGAGATTTTTTTTCTGTAAATAACTGCAAAATCCCCATCTTTTAATAGAGAAAGAAATGTCTCTGCAAAGGATGAGATTACAGGAATGATAAAAGAAAAGCATTATGCTGAAATCAGTAGAGTGACAATTTTTTACTGTCTGCAAAAGTCTTACTGTATGGTAAGCTTGTGACTGCACCTGATGTCACTGTGTAATATTTCTAGGATCATTTGGAGAGGTGAAAAATCTTTGCAACTCTCTGTACAAATCAGACATGACAAGAGTCATATTTCTTAAATGAAATGTCTTTATTAAGAGGCTGTATATAAGAAGGAAGTAACAATGTATTCAGTACCTGTAATCCTGAGCTTCTTAAAAGTTAGAATCAAATTTTCTGCCCCTGTTTTTCTCTGATTCTAGCTCATGGGTGTCTCTGAAGACAAATGTCTCAGATGGCAAGAACCACCTTTTGAAATTTCCTCTCCCATTCCACTCTGCCAAAGCAATCTTGGTTAACTCATTTGAAAACACAATTTGCAGGGAGGCTTAGATGTTTCCAATTGTGTTTTGCCTGGTGTAAAATATATCTGTATCCAGAAAACAACCTTTGCTATACAAGTTCTCTGTTTAACCATCTTTTCCTGTTAATTATAAAATGGTAGGAACAGTTTAGAAGATCATGCACTGATTATATCATATAAATATCTTGCATAGAAATGAACTCCTTCCTCTTAGGATAAAGAAAATTTGTGTGAGGTGCTTGTAAAAATTGGCAGCAACTTTCTCTAAATGTAATAGAGAAATAACGCAACTCCTCAGCATAAAAATTTCAGGTGAACTTTTATTCCATGGAAAGATAAAAAAAGCCATCAGATTCCAAATAGATTGAGCTACTGCATTCTGCTTTGCAATCTGCAGTGTATGCTAATGATGATGCAGGCAGTAAAATGCTAGGTAAATCCTATTGACTCTGATGGAAAACTTAACTAAGATTGACTAGCAGTGATGCTGTTTTTGCATGGACTAGAGGTTTACACTTCAGACCTGAAGAGACTTGATCTGACAGGAACAGATAAAAACACTGCAGTAACTTAGAATTAATGATCCTTAGAAAAGATTTGCTTTCGTGAGAGTGCTTTGTGAGATGTAGTAGTATCTGAATGAGACATTTGACAAATTTATAGATATAAAATACCTATTTATAAATATTTATAGGAATAGGTACTTACAAATACGGTGCAGAGAGCAATCTTCTAAAAACTGCTGGTTCTGGGAAAAAGTTCAAAAGTACTTTCATTAATTGAAACTTATCCTGAAGATCAGAGTTGTTGTTGCTCACTGCAGAAATAGGTCTGAAATTGTCCTAAATCCAGAACTAAACAGAACATCCTGGTCTAACCACTGAACTTTTTCAGAGATTATAGCAGATGAAGGTGTCACCTCAGCAAGAGACCTGAGTAAAAATCATTTCTGAAATCACTAGAACCTCAGAGATTCCATTTGGAATCAGAAATAAAACTTCTCAGTAATTTTATATTTCTAAGTGATAAGATCCTGGAAAGTACTGAAAAAAAACCCCATCAGCTAGTAGATATTCAAAAGCAGTTGCATAACTTCATGAGCCTTTCTAAGGGGAAGATTAATTGTTAGAGATTAGGAAGGACATAAGGTAATGTGAAGAAAATGAAATTTTCTGTTGATACATTTTCATGACAGTCCTCAACATATTATACATTGCCACTCTCACATCTAGAGAAGCAGAGAAATGGAAAAAAGCATTTTCCATCTGTTGAGCCTCTTTTTTGACCACTTTGTCAAAGGAAAGTAGTAAGTAAATAAAGTAGGTAAAGTCACTTCCATTCAGAGCCCTGCTCAGCCCGGCAGAGCTAAGTTTTCTAATGTCTTCCACATGCAGAATGATGAAGTCCTTCTTCCCACCTGGGAGTCTGCCTGGCCAGAAACTGACATCTCAACTTCAGTGAAGCTATGGAAAATTTTGTAGTGGCACCTAAGTATTTGAAGTTTCACCATAAGAAGGTATCTTCAAGGATTAAATGCCAAGGTGAAATGATGTAAGAATCTCAATTCAAATACATTCAAAGTTAATTTAAATAAATGTTAATCATGGTCTTAAGGGTCTGTACTGTGTACAAGACAGTAAAAAGAGGGTTGCAATCTCTTACTTGAGATAAGTGCAACTACTACTGAAGTTGGGATTTTTATTTAAGTAATAGACAATACAAACTATTAATGAGAGGAAATCTGAAATGCCCAGGAGCGCTATGATCAACACAGAATACAGAACTGACTTATGCTGTAACTTCTTTTACTTTCAGTTTATTCCTGAACAGGTAGTAATAAACTAGAATATAATTTTCTGAATGAATGGAATCCTGAATTCTTCCTGTTTGGCTATACAGAAAAGCTGGCTATTTGTTGAAACTTCTGAAAAGCCTTGGATTTTTGTAGCTTGTGCTCCTAATGATCCTATACTTTTGGCATGAAAAGCAAACTGGTGTTGTTATAGAGAGGGAAGATGGAAAATTGGAGAAATCATACTTTTCCATAATGGAAGATCTGAAAAGAAGTTAATACTCAAATACAAATTGGTGCTTTCGTTGTACTGCAAACATCTGTATCCTGAAACCAATTTTACATGCAGCCAGTGGAAATGAACACTTCCCATGTGTGCTGGCCTAACACTAGAGAAATGTTTAGGGCTGTTGGAGAACTCTGGAATGAAACACTTTCCTTTGGAAAATGGCAAGCTGATGAAATAGAGGCTTTTTTAAGAGTTAGTTCCTTTCAAAAACCTTTTGATTTTTGAAAGAAAAGTACTGACACTGCCAAAAAAATTTTGGCTTAACTTTTATTAATATAAACTTTCCATTTTTAGTTCAAACCAGCTTCTCATTCCCCTAAATTAATTAATGTGAGATGGTAATTAGTTAACTTCAGATACAAACTTAACAGCATTATATGAACCTGCTCAGTGTACTATTTCTAGAGAATGATTCCATGGCAGAACAGAAGAAATAACATTTGCACATTTTTACTGAATAGTCTTGTGAATATTAATGGTATTTTATAATGCAAGTGCTTCACAGCAGTAATACAAAACACAAATAAAGTAAAACACAAGTAATAAAATAACAAGTGTTACATTAGAATTTTGCTGAAAGGCAGCAGCTTGCAACTTTCATATCTCCTACTTTTTCCAAGCATCAGGATGTGTTTAACTAGGACACTTGAGGACCAAGTTCACTGTCAATCTATCTCTTTTTTGGCTCTTCAAAAAAGGCATCGTTTTCTGAATAAAAGGTCTAAAAGTCTATTCAAAGAAATTATGTTTGAATAGACATATACGTGGGTATTTTGAAGTATGTTGTAGAGAGAGAGAGAAAAAAAAAGTGAAGTATTTCTTTATTTAGTTTTGTCAAATCCAGAAGACTGACAAGTAGACTAGACTGCAAAAAAAATAAATTATAGTCTCCTGATCATCTCTTATTTTATTCCAGTTCAGAAATAGATTACTATCCAGCAGGCCAAATCTCAGATTATTTATGTTGTTTGGAAACCATTTTGACGTGTCCCAGTTTTCTGAGCCTTGGGATGTTAATTTTCAGTTAGTATTGTACACAAATTGTTATATGGTGGGGGTTTTTTTTGATAAATCTTAAATATATTTTCTCATACTGAAAAGTCAAAACCAGAAGAGATGAAAAAAAGTCAAATTAATAAACACACAATTTCAAATAGTATTTTCTCCACATGCATTGTATCAAAAATTAAATAAAACAAGGCTATAGGCTCACAGATAAGTAATCCTTTCCAGGATAAGTGTTCTTAGAAAAGCATGAAGATGTTGCTAAGGCAGGTGAGTGCATCTCCTGCTGGACTTGGGGACATATGTTGTATAGTCATACTCAAAAAGTAGAATATATAACTGTTAACTAAAGCTCTCAGCAGCTAGCAAAAAATCAAAAACCAAACTAAACCAAACCAAACCAACTTCCTAAGTTTTATTAATTTTGGGCTTTTAATCATACGATAAAGTACCACAGCTTGGACAGCTCTTAGACTCCATGGAGGAAAGTGTTAATTTTTAATTAAAAGAAAAACGCAACAACTGGAAATCTGATGCATTGGGAAATGTTGTCAAAGGTATGTGCTTAAAGTACCATATCCAAATTCCACTAAAGCAATTAGGAGTGAGGCACAAAGGCATCTTCATACTCAAAATTATCCTACAGTGAAATCTCTTGAGTATTTTCATGCCCATAACCTCTGTTCTACTAGGTCCTGTTACAGCTGGTTGGTCAGCTGCAACTTACAAAAATCAGACCAAGCATTCACAAGCTTCTGATAAAGTTGTATTTTACATATATTCTACATTGATACATGAGGTTTCACTATCATATATTTCAATTCTATTAAATTTTATTCTCTGATTATTTTTATTTCATTCTAACCGTTGAAACTCAAAACGATAAGGGAAAAAGTGTTAGCCATTCCCTTTCCCTTTTTCTTCCTGAGAATTATCCCTGGGTGCAAAGGGAATGGCAAGAGTTAGTTATGGTTTTTGTGGGTTTTTTTTGTCTTTCAGGGAACACAACAAATAGAAGAAAATAAATACTCAAATTAATATTTTGCGTGAAGGATCAGTCAAATGGAAAATTTAGTTGATGTTATGATCTTCTGCAAAGATTGCACATTTCAAACTTGCAGAGGTTTTGTGTGGGTTTTATTAACACCATGAATCACCTGTTGTGTGGTCCACTAAAAATTAATATCATTTAAAAAATGTTTTTTATTGCCTTTGGAAAGGGCTGATAGGAAAAATCCAATATTTTGAAGTCTGAAGTGCTTAAACATTGCATTCTGGATTGCAACTGTGTATCTAAAATGATACAAAATGATAAAATATTTGATATATTAGCCAAATTTTATGTATTTTTGGAATTATTAAAGCTATTTAATGAAATAACTAAAAAAATTAAAATTTTTCATTGGGTTTGAAATTTCTCCTACTTAACTGCTTGAGAAAATACATTATTTTATGTAGCATCTGTTGTACATGAAATGTAATTTTCAGTTCCTTTTTCTTAGTTCCTACATATACATTTTCCTTTATAACAAACAAACAGTTATAAAGCTCTGAGAGCCCACAGCTGCTTGTGTTAGATGGAGAAAGCGTGCCTCTTTTTGTCCCTACAGGAAAAAAAACTGTGTTAGGTTCAATGTGCTGATAAATGTAAAAGTGGCAATGTTCCAAGGTGGGGTTGTGACAGAGCTTGTTAAACATATCAAAGCATACCCCAGATAACAGCTGAATTAAGCTGCATGGTTAGGAATTTATTCTAGTTGAAAATATACTTTCTATACATGAAATTAAGCTCCACCAGTACATACCCCACCCAAACATTTGTTTGTTTTCTAAAACTTGGAGTAGTGATGCATATGGAAAAAAAGCTAAAGAGTTTCATATGTTCAGAAATTGTGCAGAACAATTAAACAAGATGCCATTCAGATTTAGTTGTTGTGACAAGTAAGAGAACAAATTGTGAATTCTTTGCAAAATATTATTCCCTTTTGTGAGCAGCATTGGGATTTTTTTTGGCTTTCAGGCTGAACAAGTGACACAGTTAGCTGAGTGACACTTTGCTTCCAGCTAATTCTTGGCATCAAACTTAAAATAGTCTTGTACAGCTACACTGACTGATATAAGTTCTACTATGGGATATGGTTCTGTTAGATCAGTACTTTGGAGAATCCTACAACAGCCTCACATTCCAAGGTAGAAGAGAAAATTGTGGGTTTTTTCTTACATTTCTTTTTCTGTTTTAAGCCTCGAGGGTTCATTTCTCATCTCATTAAAATGAATATGAATTTTACATTAAATTCAATGTCAGTTTTTATTCTCAAATGACAATTTATTCTGTCATGGAACTTTTCATGAGCTCTACTGGGACGATGCATTTGAGAAACCAAACACTCCCTTGGTTTTAACCAGTCTCTGAACACATCAAACATGATGAGGTAAAGGAAAGTTTTCAGATTTAGGTGGATTACTGAAGCAGTGGTTATGACGGGAGGAGAGGCAGCTCTTCAGGGCTGGTTCTGTCTGGGATAGAGTTAATTTTCTTAGTAGCTGACATGGGACCCTGCTATGTATTTGTGTTGGAAACAGTGTTGATGGCATGTTTGCACTCTTGCTGAGCAGTGCTGGCAGAGCACCAAGGCCTTTTCTGCCTCTCATCCCAACCCAGCAGCAAGTGGGCTGCGGGTGCTCAGGAAGCTGGGAGAGGACTAACAGGGACAATTGACCCCAAGTGACCCAAGGGATGTTCTGTGCCATAAGGCCTCATGCTCAGTATCTAAACCTGCAGAAGGAGGAAAGAGGGGATGTTTGGAATGACAGCTCTCATCTGCCTGAGTCACCATTATAGCTTTCCTGTAGGCAGCTGAACACCTGCCTGCTGATGGGAAGTGGTGAATGAATTCCTTGTTCTGCTTTGCTTGTGCATGCAGTTTTTGCTTTACCTATTAAACTTGCTTTATCTCAAGACATGAATTTTCTCACTTTTACTCTTCCATTTCTCTCCCCCGTCACACCAGGGGAGAGTGAACGAGCAGCTGCATGAGACTCGGTTGCCAGCTGGAGTTAAACCATGACAACCACTTGTCTACCCCTTGTTTGGGGACCCTTTTTGATCTGGCAGCTTCAAACAGAGTCATTTAGTGTGCCCCAGCCAGTGGCTGCACAGCAGTGCCATGAAGAATGCAGAAGCCTTCCTGTAGCACTCACTATAACTCTGTCCAGGTAAGCATTAAAGAGTTGCCTGAAATCACCAAGCAATGACATTGGTTTATAAACAGTTCTGGAATTCAAGCCATCTCACTTGAGCTCTATGGCTCTGTAAAAAGAGTAGTGAAGATTTTTGTAGCTCTGTCATCTTAAAAGTTACTCCCTTGTAAAGAGACTGTTTGGTATATTACCCAACATGTAGCTTGGTGCTGCCTATAAATTGTGGCTATTATTGTCACTCCATTTGTAAATGAAGAAAGTAAATTTATTATAAAAGTGTCTTAGTGCAAGAAATAGAGACATTTGTAGGACATGGACAAGGTTAATGCTCAGAACATTTTAGCAGGATATTGACTAACTGAAACATCCTAGAATCTCAACATCATTAAAATAAATTTTTGTCATCTGACCTGATGCCACAGGGAATGATAGTGTTTCTATCTACATCTGAAAGCAAAATAACAACATTTTCCATAGATCCTAGCTAGATGAGTACCAATAACCTGTAACTCCTGGAATGCATTGAGAAACTGACAGATACAATTGATATCTGCTGCCAGTGTAAAAACAGCCATTAATAATGGCTCCTATAGTACCCGAAGTAACGTTTTTTTAAGTTTTTCGGTGCAAAAAAAAGTGAAAGCAGAAGGTTTCTGCAAAACTGCAAGACATAAAACTTAGCAAGATATATCCCTGATGTAACAAAGAAAAGATCTCTTAAGTAATTTTTTTCATGTGCATTTAAAATGGAAAGAAAAGAAAGCTCTCAAGCAGTGTCAGAGAAAATATGGCAAACATTTATAAGATATATAAGATATATTTAGGTATATCTACTGATTGATCCTTTAGCTCGAGAATTTAGACAGATTCTGGATGAACAAGAGAAATCACATTTCTTGAGATTACTTATTAACAAAAATTACTCATGTATTTTTTGATGTGATGTAGGATCAAAGGCATCCTAAATTTGTTTTTGGGAAGCAGTTAGGACATTTTTTCCATAAGTTCATGCTGGATGACATTTTTGCATAAGTGGATGACATGGACCTGATGGAGGGAACAATCTGCTTGACAGGGAAAACATTTCAGACTCTGCATGAGAGGCAGTGTGGGGTGACCCTAATGAAGGCGGCCTCTTTTCCTCTTGGGCAGTGTACAACATAGGTCCTTGAAAGTCTTGAAAAGAGTAGAAGGAAGACTACTTGTAAATTACCATTTTTCTGCTACAGCTGCAAAAAGTTAGTAGTGCTATGCTACAAATTTTACTATCAGAATCTACTCTCTTTAAATGTTCTATGTTTTTTTTACTCTTGATATTGTCTTATTAGCTTGTGGAAGACAGAGATCTTCAATGAGAAATGAGGGCATCAGAAAACAGTTGATTGTGCCCTGAGCACTTCATCACTATTGTAGCCTCTGAACACAAATCTCCAAACATTCAGGTATGACAATAACAGTATTTGTTCCAGGAGCTTTTTCAGTCTCCTTTCCTCCAAGATGACAGTGAAAATAATAACTTTTGTTCTTGAATTGGGGAACATTTTCTTGTTCAAACAACAGGAAGTTAGGCATTACCTGAAGGTGTTATATCAGCAGAACATCAAGAATATAAATAACTATGCTATTTTTCTGGTTTTTATACTGGATGAGTAGTTACCTTTAAAGTTTCACAGCATGGAAATGTCTCCAAGCATTTAGATGAATGATTTCTACAACAGCCACAAATTTTCAATTATGATTGCAGCTAAGCTGACTATTTTTTTGCAGAAGACAGACTTCCAGTTTTCTTAAAAAAAAATCAACTTTTCAAAAGAAATTTTCTACTGAAAATGTAGATATTTTTATCGGCCTTTATGGTAGAAAATAGCTTCTTATCATCTAGCTAAGTTTGATATATATATATATATATATATATATGTACCAACGAAATTACCCTTTGAGTCTATAAAAATAACCACATATTTAAATGGTGATGTTGTGGTCTCTTCTGTGATATAGCTGGTGGAAATTCTGGCCCTTGAAAAAGAAGTTCCTTGTCTTTCATGGAAAAATTCCCAAAAGCACAGCTGCTTTCTGAGAATCAAATGTAAACCACACAAATTATATCTGTTTAATATATGTGGTTCTGTTGTTTTTTTTTTCTCCCAGCTGCTGACACCTTAATAACACTTGAAAATAGCCAAAAACTTCATAATTCCTGGAGAGAAATGGGAGTCCATTTCTGAAAGAGCTTCAGGAAATCCTTTCCTAAAAACATAGACTTCTTTATTTGTTAGCTTTCTTTGTTCTTCCTAAAAGAATGTTTTTCCTGGGCAGTTTAGCCTTCTTCCCTGCCTGTCTACTTGCCTATGTTAATTAAACCAGATCATCAGTAAAGCACAAGGGACAGAAGATAGGACCATGGCCATTGCATGCAGTGAAAAAAGCACTTTCTGGAAAACGGGACTGTTTTTTGATCTTTTTCTCTGACTCCTTATGCTTCCCCTCACACACCCGATCCTGGCACAAGAGATCAGAATAGCAATGTCTTCCCATATGATGACAAAAAAATCCTCACCACCTCTTTTTTACTTTTTGTTTGTCAAGCTTCTCCAGCTCAGGGACCTCTTTTGACGCTGCTGCACAAGGGATAGTTAAACAACCTTACCCTGATACTGAAGACATTATCTCTCAGTTTAATCCTTCCTGTGTGGTTTCTCCAGTGTCGCTTCAGGCAGCTGCATGAACAGGGAGGATGTTGCAGTCCTCACTGCTGGTTGAGTGTTAGTGACAACCCTGTAATGGCTGGGTTTGGGATTCTGCCCACAGTGGTGGCCCTGAATATCCCATACAGCTGCCAGCCACTCGTGACAGGACAGCAGAACTGCAGTGACAGAGAGACCACCTGGATTTTACTCATCTGAGCAGGATTTGGCTCAGTGTGTGCTGAGGTTAAGTACTTATAATAGTCTTTCCTTGAGCCTGGGCAAGAGTATCTCTCCAGACTTTGTATTGTATAGAAGACTTGTGTTTGAGGGCTCAGTCCAGACTTGTTTGAGATAGCAGCAGCAGGCAGCAAGTGTCTAAAGCCATGGCCAAACCAGTTGTATTTGGCAAAATTTATGAAGGAGGAATGTACAGCAACAAGTATTGCTTTGACGACAATACTTGGTTCTGACAAATAGTGAAACTCCTGTCATAGGCAAAAAAAACCTGCTTCCCATCTTTAAAGCTTCTCTGCTTCCTGTTAGTTAGCCATGGGTGCTTTATTACTACAAAAGCTGTTACCTTCTGTGAAATGCAAAGAACAATAATATGTTTACTATTAACACCAAAGCTTTCTGAAGCAGGAAACTTCTATACAACCCCAATATTCTTTGAGACAATGTTGCTCAACCTTCTATAACTCAGTCCTTGCACTATTTCTTTGGGGGATTTAACATTTTTCATAAAAACCTCTGGGATGCATAAGCGAGCATCAGTGGTGACCAGGGTTTGCCAGGATAGCTGAGCATGTAACTTGTAGAATATAATTTTCAGCCAAATAATAACTGTACATTATGTAACACAAAAAATATTAATATACACTGGAACTGGAAAAAAAAAGGCTGGTTTGATCAGTTTTCTGAGAAAATCTAATTTCTTTCCACTGACAGAAGCTGTCTCTTGAACATTGCTGCTGTTTTTATTCAGCCCTTCTTAAAAGATCAGTTGCATAGGGTGATGGAGCATCTGCATGTCTGTACAAGATTTACCAAGACTTCTGACTGTCTCTACATCCTCAAATTAGATGCAGCTGTAGCTGCAAACACAGGCAGAGTATGGCTAGCTGTTATTAAATAACTAACAAGCTATTGAAAATATATTTGAAACTACAGAGATGCCACAGTTGGGCTAGTGAATATTAATTAAAAAAAATACATTTTCTGGACCATTTCACTTTTTAAATTATATTTTACCTGATATAGAACTATTTAAGTGCTTAACTGAGTTGAAAAATAAAAACAGAGAATAAGTTACTTTCAAATGTAGTCTTTATAAACAAGGTGTATCTGTGACAGTAAAAATTCAGGTTAAGATTTGCATAGAAGATGCCAAGGATGATTATGCTCACAGAAAATTACGCTGGAGTTATTTGATGAAGAAACCAAGTTTCACTGTTTGAATAGTAATAATTTGGGCTAAATGTTACTAACAGTTCAGACATCACTAGACTTACTATTTAGAAAGAGTTTTGTTTGTATATATGGTTTAAATCCTAGTCAGGATGAAAGGACAAAATTTGAAAATTCAGCTTTAAATTCAGATATATGATACTTTTCAATTTTCTGATGTGGATCAAAACTGGATAGCAAAATAATTAGAAATCACTAACTGTATAGGCTCTAATGAAACTATATTTTTTTAAAAATCCTTCTCACCTGAACTCAAATTACTATAAGGCTGGGAGAGCTTAGAACACAATTTGACTGAAATTTACCTTGAAAGATGTCTAAAAAGACTTTGTCATATTTGATTATACTTTAAAAATCGTTTTATAGCAACGTGTATGTATCTTAATGCATCATTTTCCTACAACGTAAAAATCCATCATACTGCAAAAGTTCTGATTAAGCTTCCTTTGGACTCTATGGTATTAGCTCTACTGACTCAAAGAAGAGTGAAACATTCCTGCCATATCCTGTAATAATTTTCTGGCACTGTCCTAGTCCCTTTTTAAAAAAATGAAAAATCTGCCTTTGAAAAAAACCTAAATAAGTGATAAAAATCAGAGATAGCCCAAATCCCACACTACCTCAGTAGTTCTGAACACGCCTCTTCAATTCATGAATTTTCCCTGAGAAATCTCTTTTTCCAAACTTCACTACTGACAAAATTTAAACTGCAACACAGAAAACAAACTTTCATTTTTCCATCATTCATTAAAATAAAAAGTTGAAAGAAATCCTATTGAGAACATTCTGGGGTAATTTTCAGACTTTTCCACAGTTTTATCTCACTCTGATCTACCTGTTCTCATGGTTTTAAGGAGCTGTTGCATTTCCCTTGAAACAAATATCTCTTTCAGATATGTCATTTTTCTTGCTCTTGTTTTTTTAAAGCTTGAGAGTTGAATATGATCAGACTCAGTTGTGGTTTGTCACATGTTCCTCAATAAGGTGTTTTTTTTTACACAGTATGTTATTTGATATGCTTTCTGGGTACTCTTAAAAAAATTTCTTGTCTCTAAAGTAATGTAATTAATATTATATTTCTAGATATGAAATAATCTTGGGGTTTGGATAGAAATAGTTGTATTTCTATTAGTTCCTGGGTATTTAAAAGGCTTTTCAGAAAAATAACATACTTGCTCGTGGGTAATGTCACTGAAATTCATATTTGCATCTTGCACAAAATTTTGTGAAAGGGTACTTGAAGTAGTATGCAAACATCTGGAAAGCAAGCAGAAAATTCTTTTAGTGTATAAGATTTATTTTTTTTGCTTTGTAATAAAAGATTAATTTGTCACAGTCGTTATTTAATGCAGATAGTATCTGGGCACCTGAGGAAAAGTTGAATTAGTTGTGTAATTAAGTTCTGTTACTACAAAGATATTTGCTAAAATAACTAAATGGCATAAGAAAGCCTTGTGTGCCAGAAATTTTTGAAGATTTTGCAGCTACAGTAACTTGCTAGTAATTACATATTTTCTCTACCCATAAACCTTGCCTTGACACACTCCTCAGTCTATTCTGAGGTCAAAGCTGCCACTGAATCTTCACTAGATCAAAAGGAAATCTTTAAAAAGGCAAAATAGTGCTCCATAGATGTGCCACCTTTTCAGATGAAACTCATTATCTAGCCCCAGAAACGACTGAAAAAGTCCAGCAGCTATGTAAGTGTGATCAAATTTCTCTCCCAATACATATTTAATCCATAGGAGGCAACCAGTGAATTAAATTTGAGATTATTTTTCTGTGTTTTCCCATTTATCAAGATAAAGTTTGGCATTGTTGTGTTTGTCCTGTAACGTTAAATGCACGATGACTTCCTTGTGTTATTAATCCCTTTCATGTAGCTATCAGCTAAGACTACAAAAATCCACACTGCACTCGCCACTGATGGAAAATTCTTCAGGCTCTGACAGAAGAACTGAAAATAAAAGTGCTTCCATGGTGAGAGATAAAAACAGTTATGGGACCATAACCAAGCTGTATCCCTGTGAATAATTGTTTTGTTAAGTCTGTACTACCATAGATGAAGGCAGAATTTATCTGTGCTCCTTCTGAAGACATACACTGCTCTCAACTCTTGTTTTATTTTTTATCTGACAGTACACTCTGTAATTCTTTTTAAAAGAAAACATAAGTGAAAAGGAAGAAAGCCTAGAATTTTAAAGACCTTGCAGAATGTAGTAATTTTAAAGAAAAATCTGTCTGCCATTTAAGATGTAATAGATGTACATTATTTTTTGTATGTCATGGGAATTTCCACTCCTAAAACTCATGAAGCTTCCAAAAATCTTAATCTGTACCAAAAAAAGAAAAAAAATAAATAACATTTTAATATCTTTGTCAATATGTACTTTATATATAGTGATATATAAAACAGAGTAGTTTCTTAAGACCCAGTATTATACCACATCTGTGTAAACCAGTGATGGTGATTCTTGTCCTGAGAACTCAACAGTTCCATTTAATTATCCATCAACCTAAGAGAAATTATCTCTCTGTACAAATTTAACCTTTGATTTCTGGCAGCCAATACTGCTAGATTATATGATAGTATGATACATGTAGGATATACACACAGTACAGAGTTTTGCTCTAAATACTCTACAGAATGTATCTACATCTACATTCTGTAGAGAGTACTTAGAACAGTTGTCTACTTTTAGGGGCCACAACTACGTAACAGACATCCACATCCAAATACAATATGCATTAAAGTGATTCCATGTCATGCATGATAAGACATAATTTCTGTCAAAAAAGGGTTATGTAGTGCATCATTCATTTGCTCTACTTTTACTTCTCACTTTATGTTTTTTATTCTAGAACACATATGACTTTTTCAGTTTACAAAACGATTTCCAAGGCCACAAAGAACTCCTCATATCCTTGAGTGCTGAAAAAGAACAATTGTCAGGCAGTTGAGTGACACTTTTCTCATTATATATATATATATCTAACAGTCTATCTCTGTGCCTGCTTTGCTGGGCTACATTTAGTGCAGCAGTTACAGGTGAAGAATTCCTGCAGTATGTTCAACAGCATGGCTTTTCACCTTCTTATCTTTTGCACGACTGGGAAGTGCATTGCTGTCAGCATCTGCCCTCAGTATCTTAAAATTTGTTCTAATCTAACCCAAGTCAGTGTAGAAGATGTATGGTTAAACCACCTAAACATAAGATCTGGACTGTAAAATATTTCTGACTGCATGAAGAATTGTGCATAGTGATGAACGTTGTTCAGTCAATGACAATAAAAAAAATCTGTCAGTGACAATTGACAATATAAATTATTTACAATACAGAAGAGGATTGTGTGTCATCAAACAAAATTCTTAGGTCAGGTCCTATCAAATACTATTTACTGGCAAAAATACTCTCATTCTCTTCTGCTCAGTGCTAACCGTGTATAGTGGTGCAAGTTGAAAGAAATGAGAAAATTTTTTGTCTATTTTTGAATGCAATAGATAACACAATTGAAAGCAAATCAAAATTATTCTTTGAACATTTGTACTTTAAAAGGAAATAATAAAACTTCTTTCACATGAAAATGGTGATAATAGCCGTCTAGGAAAGGGTAATTTTGTGGAATGACTTCATTTTTATTATATTTCAAGTTATTTCAGTAGTCAGAAGAAAAATTGAGAATTATGCAAGGTATTTATCTACATGTAATTGAATCGTGGATGAAATGTTGGTTCAAAATACAAAGGATTTTACACATTTAACCTCTGTGATTCTGTAAATGAAATGTTTGATCTTTGCCATGGTAAATTTAAGACGGTGGGTTAGCATCAAGCAGAAGTATTTGGAAAGCAGGGAACAGTGTAGAACTAAAGAAGAAGAAGCATTTCTGGAGAGATAAAATTGTGAACAATATACTTAAGGATATTACTTGGAATAGATTGAGAAGAGATTATTAAAAAAAGAAGAGGTAAAATGTGTAAAATCCTTTTTATTTTGAGCTAACATTTCATCCATGATTCAATTATATGTAGATAAATACCTTGAATAATTTTCAACATTTCATTTACCTTCATCGTTTTTCTTCATTACTGCTCATTGCCCTCCTCCCTATTATGTTCCTGTGACATCTGTTGGTGTCTTGATGCCTTGGCAAGCAACTTTTTCATTTTGTTCCAATTCTATTTGCCCTGTAATCTTTAACAGTCATTGCAGACTTCCTTGAGAACATTTCTGTTTTGGGGTCAAGATTTTCTTTGCATTATTTCATGCTATATCCCACTGAAATTAATCAGTTCTTGTCATCAGTATGCCCATGGTTTAGGATTTAGTCCTAAGTCTGTACATAAATTCTATCTGCTTTAATTGCTGTTTGAATTAAGGTCACATAAAAAGAGTTAGTTGTCCAAATCTGTGTGTGTATCGTAAACAGTAAGGTACACTTTAAGAATATTTAACTTATTTTACCATACTGTCACAGAATCAGACAATTAGCCTTTCTTTTTTTTATGGTTTCTTTTCTCTTTCCTCTGTCTCCAGATACTATTTTTTTTTTTTGTTATGCAGTAAGTTGATATCTTATACCTTGATGATTGTACAAACTCTGGCTCAGGCATAGCCTTTCTCTCTGTGTAATAAATAAAGCCTCAGAACAGCATCACAACAGTAATGAATGAATTTAGTGCAATAGCTACATATATTCCTTTTATATATGCACATATGAATGGGCAGAATTCAGGAAGAAGAAGTTTAATTAGTCCAGGTGCTGAGTCCTGCATTTTGGCCACAACAACCCCCTGCAGTGTTATAGGCTGGGGATGGTGTGGCTGGACAGTGCCCAGAAAGGGACCTGGGGGTGCTGGTGACAGCAGCTGAACATGAGCCAGGAGTGTGTCCTGGGGGCCAAGAAGGTCAGTGACCCCTGGCCTGTATCAGGAACGGTGTGGCCATCAGGAGCAGAGAAGTCATTCTTCCCCTGCACTCGGCACTGGTGAGGCCACAGCTGGAGTGCTGTGTCCAGTTCTGGGCCCTCAGTTTGGGAAGGTTGTTGAGACACTTGAGTGCATCCAGAGGAGGCAGCGAGGCTGGTGAGGGTCTTGGAACACAAACCCTGTGAGGAACAGGTGAGGGAGCTGGGGTTGTTTAACCTGGAGAAAAGGAGACTCAGAGGTGACCTTATCACTCTCTACAACTCCCTGAAAGGAGTGTGTAGTCAGGTGGGGTCAGTCTCTTTCTCCCGGCAGCAACCGACAGAACGAGAAGATGCAGTCTCAAACTCTGCCAAGGGAAATACAGGTTGGGTATTAGGAAAAAGTTTTTTATGGAAAGAATAATAAAGTACTGGAATGGTCTGCCCAGGGAGGTGGTACAGTCACCATCCCTGGATATGTCTAAAAAAAGACTGGATGTGGCACTTGGTGCCATGGTTTAGTTGAGGTGTTAATGCTAGGTTGGACTTGATGATCTTAAAGGTCTCTTCCAACCTTGTGATTCTGTAAATAAGGACCAAATTATATACAATGATTCCTATAAATTGTTTAAATCAAAATGCTTGTGATGTGGTATTTAAGAAGAGAGATAATACCTTATGGTGTACTCGAAGATATTAGTAAATATAAATGCCTAAAAATTGTGAGATAATTTTATTCCTCCCCATAAATATCACATTGGCTAAAAGTCTCCCAATATTAAAAAAAGAAACAAACTATAGAAATGTATTTCATGTTGCCCTTGATTGCTTTCCAGATGTTAAGAGCTAGTGTGCACAACAGACAAATTTTCCAGCCTATGTCCTAAACCATGAAGGGAGAAAATTCACTAGTGTGTCTTTAGTACATGGGAGTTGTATATTGGGAGAAAGTGTTTCTTCCTGTCTTCTCTTGGTGCACTTCTTTTTTCTGAATGCCAATAAGATTGAATCTTCATTAACATTTTTTACTGAATTCACTTCTGTAGCAAAATAACTGTATGTCCTGACTCAGTGAGTGTAGTATATTCTGGAATATTTATTGGTGAAAAAAAAAAAAAAAGAAAAGAAATCTCAGATTTTTCTGAGAACTATTTTTCCTTATAGGAAGAGAAGACTTTCCATATACCAGTCGCAGTCTAAGTTACAACTGCATAACATCATACAGTCCATGACTTGTGGACTTATTGGTCCTGAAATATTTTTACCTTTGTTTTATGAAACATTTCCAAACAACATTTTTTACTCTCTCAAAGGTGCTGGGTAAGAAGATAACTGCAAGTTTGTGAGTTCCTTTAAATGCTGGCCCTCTGGGACCTTAGTAAAAATGTGCTCCTGCCAAATATTCCATATGCTATGGAAAAGGAAGGCAACACAGTGTCTCAGATAAGATATAAAGCTTCATTCCTGGACACTAGAATGAGTCTGCTCTCCTGCAACAGCTCTCCATGAGGTCATTCCCTCAATAATGATAACAACAGTTAGATTAATGGAAATCAGACTTCTAAAATTTTTTCAGGAAATATTTCCACTAGGTTTTGCACAGTGTTACATAGAAAACTGAATGTCAACCTCAGTGTTGGTCAGTCCAATATTAAGATGCGCTTATCACATGTGTTTGGTCCTCTTCATTACTCTACTCACAAATGTAGTCATATGAAAATAATTTATGGCAATGCAATTCATTCTAACAGGTGCAATCAAAATAGAAAGGTCCAGTTCTTATCCATGCTCAGTTAGTTAAACCTGAAGTTCCTTCTGAATTACACTACCACACAGGCACAGGAAATCAGGCTAAAATAGCCTCAAAAAAAGTAATAGTTACCTTGCTACAGATTTTAAAGTATGCAGTTTTTCTTCCTTTCTGGGTGGATTAGGTAATCAGATTCATTTTGGTTAGCAGGGAAAAAAAGTGCAAGAAGCAATGCCATCAAGAAAATTGATTCTGATGGGTGCCAGTTTGAAATATTTACCTTGGACTCTGCAAAAGTCAGGAATGTTCTAATCCAATATAAACACTGAGTTAATACTAATACCTCTGTCCAATTCAAATGCTGAGCTGACAGAAAGATTAGGAAAAAGTAGGTGAATTAGTAGTTTGGTATCTCCTTTATGTACTTATTTTTCCATTCCTTTGATCTTGGAACTTTTTGAAATTACACCAAGTTGATTATCTTTTTGCCTTAGTTTTACTGGGCTTATCTTTGGTTTATTTGGATTTTGTTTAATTTTTTTTTAAAATATTGTAAAAAATGTGACTTTGCAACTATATATTTTAATAACTGTAGCAGCAACACATTTTGGCAATATAAGTCATCTACTTTACATCAAGAAAATCAACAGTATCTCCCTTCTGTATTATGATGTTCATAATTATCAATTATGCTTGTCATAATTAAAAATTCTTAGAGTAACACCCATTTCCAACAATTCAGGTCCTAGACACATAGATGTAGATGCTCTCTTACACTCAAATACAGACACAGAGAGGTCCTAAGCCCATTATAGTTGAAAGGTTAAGGAAAAAAGTTATTTGTTAAAAATAATAGCTCCATTTTTGTATCATGTACTTAAAATATTTCTAGTTAAAATTTAGATACTGTGATTTTATAGCAGACAAAATAATTCAGAAAATGTTAATGTTCAAACCATGTAAAATGAGCTTTGAATGACAGTGTGCCATTCAGATTCAGTGTGCCTTGTCTAAATCAGGAGAAAAATTTGTGTATGCAGACTGACCATATGCCACTGTCTCCAGCAGGTTCTTCTTGGGAAAGGGCTGTCTCAGTTTTCTTTTCCTCTTAAAATGTTGTCTCTTTTTATGAGACACTTATGACAAGTTTGTAAATTGTCTAATATTGTCAGAGAATTTCTCAGAGTGATATAATGCACATCAAGCTCACACTAAGAACTGAGCCGAGCCCTATGCCATGTAGCTGTGCCAGCTGGGTTCTAGTCTGATGCTAAAATGCCCTCCCAGGATCTAGCATCTGCAGGGTTCAGTAGTGACACACGAAAGGCTGTCTGACTCAGACTGGCATTTCCCAGCAGGTTGTGTTTATCACTGCCTGTTGGATGCCATGGCCATCGACTTTGGAAAAAAATTCACCACTTATTTTGTTCAGAAGATATGCAAATGCATGTTCACTGTGCCAAAAAAACCCCAATTGAGCAGGAAGAAACAAGCACAGATGAAATATGAGAGCATGGAGAAGCAGCAGGCACTCAGCAGGTAGGCAACACTTTAACAATAACACAGACACATTCTTCCTCCTAATGTTATTCTTCAAAAAGAAGAAGTTCTGATTTCATTGGCATTGAGTTCTATCATCCCTTTTGACCTGCAGATTCTTCTCTGGCCCTGTTTCCTCCAGCTAGTAGGAATATGGGCAGGAAAAACTCGCAAACACACCCCATCAACAACCCAGGTAACAACCTCAAAATGAAAAAATGTAGTGAAAACATGAAAGATTCAATCATCCATTCTAGCTCTGAAGAAAATGTAACCCTGTATTTTTCCTGAGTGAACTTCTGAGCAGAGCTTTGCAACCCATTGTGTCCTGCTGCTATGCCTGTGTTGGGTGCTGTGTTGTGCAGGTGAAGTTAGTCACGTATTGCTCTAGACAATGTTTCTCTTTAGATGGGTTATTCTTTCTCACAAGCCATTCTAGTCCATCTTTAACATTAATACATCAATGAACAGAATCCCTATTTGTTTTCCTTTTGAAACAAGATGGATTTCATTGTAGAAATGAGACTACAGACATTAATTTCTCTATAGATTCCCTAGTGAAATGTTTCTGTATCTGCCACTGTTACATCAATGTTTTCTTATGCAAATAAACTAATTTTACAAATTTTGAAGGAATGTGGCAGCAAACAAATAGTCTGGACAAAATTTTCAGCTATTTGGACAAAAATGTTAAATTTCTGAAGAGCTTAATTAATTTCACATATTTCTAGATTTTCCAAGTTCGCCAAATTGCATTCACTGTGGGCTTGTTTTAGCTGTATCTAATAAATAACACAAATTATATTTTAAGTTTATTTTATATATATGTATATATAAAGATATTGGTAACATTTGGATCAGATTGCTGTATTTCTTTATTCATCCTCATACACAATTAAAAAACTTTAGAAATCACATCAACATTGAGAAATCAGTGTTACTCTTTGGGACAACAAGACAGGATGATTTCAATGGTTGGACTTGGTGATCTTATAACTCTTTCTAGGATCATGTGATATCCAAAGAAATCTGTCTGCGGTTTATTTCATTTGTAGAACTCACATTTAGAAGTAGCAAAGGTTTCTGCACGAATGACAGGTATGAAACTTCACAGTTTTTCTGGAAGAAATATATCTGTGGAGATAAGAAGTATTCACCTCTTACCTGGGTTTTCATTTATACCTTGGAAGGTTTGGTGTGACTCCTCAAGTGACACATGTGTTTTTTAACTCGCCATTCAGAAGACTGAATTTGGTTCTGCAGTACAACTTTATAACAGGTGTTGGTAGGATCCTGGAGATAATGATCTTGTTACTATTTCACCAGTTATTCCCATCCTGATATAGGAAGCCAGTGAAAGAAAAATTCATTTAGACTGACAATTATATATAGAGCCTTTTTATTTTTCCCTTGACTTTTCTAAAAATTTTTCAAGTATTCTTAGGTGAGGGATGCCTTTTACCCCTGACATGGACCTCATTTTAACAGGGTACAAGTAGCTTAGATTGTGTTAATGGCAGTCAATCATCTCTAATACAGGAATGTTTCTGAAAACAAGGCCAGCTGGATGGCACTTCGAGCTACCTGGTCTAGTGAAATATGTGCCTGTGGGGTTGAAACAAGGTGATCTTTAAGGTCCATTCCAATCTAAACCTTTCTATGATTCTATGATTCTATAATACTTGGCAAGTCTGCCAACTAGTGTCACATCCAATCTGCCATGATAGGTGTTAATGAACATTTTTCTAGTTCTGCTGGAAACTGAGCTGAGATTACTGGTAAAATTCTGGCATGGTGGAGCTCAGTAAAAAAATGTTTGTATGCATTGAATGTAATTTACAGCTATCAGTTGCTCAATTAACCTGGAGCAAGAGTGAGTAGTTATCTGATGATCTTCAATGGAATTTTTCTACTGCCGAGGAATAGGTATTTATTTAAAATACACCTGAAGATGAGAGTTTAGATACTTACAAGAAGTAGAGAAATCCTAGTTGTTTCAAGTCCTACAGAACTTAGATGAACTTTGCCTTACAGTTTTGCTGCTTCTCTGACTTGTTTTTTTTAATGCATTTGAACAATACCTATCCAGTTGGAGTTTTTTATCCAGGATTGTGCTATTAGGTTGTAACTTTGGAAGCCAATGAATGACTGGCTCTTCCAGAAGAGTTCATGGAGAATTTTAGATGCTGGCATTGTATTTTTCTTGAGACTCATAATAAGCCAGTTTTTCATCTGCATGTCAGACCTGTCTTTGACTGTCTCTTCTAATAGCATCAATAAGCATGACTTGTCTGTTATTCTCTTCTGAAACTGTGACTGGCCTCTCAATGTGACTTCTGGAAAAGGTGCCAAAAGTAGAAAGTGAACCAAGGAATTATAGGCATTGAGAGCACAGGCAGTGCCACCCAAGTTTGGTGGTGTTTGGCATTGTCAAAAATAAAAATAGTTCTGAAGGCTGAAGAGAAAAAGTAAGCAGATAAATATCATATGTACAACTTTGATCTTGGCTCACTCCGTCCTGCAAATTTTCTTGTTGCAGGAATGTGTTAAGTCAAAGTAGATGGGGAAAACTGGCTGGGGAAGGTAGGAACTGCCAGATGCCTCCTGGAAAAAGTGAACTCAGTTGTGTCAGAGATTCCCTTTGTGGATGTCATTGTAGTACATTTTCACTTTTTCAGTCATCAGGATTACAAGCAACCCTGGCTGCCTGAATACAGAGAGATGTGGTCTTGCCTTGTCTGGGCACAAGCCACATCTTGCCAGGAGGCTCTGCCTAATCTGTGCCAATGAGCACACTGAAGTGGAGGGGACCCTTGCAAATAGTGATGCTTTTTCATATGCCTTTGAATTTTCAGAAAACTTAATTGAGAAAAATGGCATTAGCTTTTCTTTTAAACTTGAGGGAAGAGAGAGAACCAGAGACAATATATTACAAAAAATATATTGCAGTGGAGAAGAGATGGACATGACAACAAAAAAAGAAAAAAAAATGAAAAGAAAAATAGGTTTTATTATTATGAAAGTGAATAGCATGAACTTACTCCCAACAAGGAAAAAGGAGTATAATTTTAAAATGATGGAATTAAAAACACACAAAGATTTTAAAGGATATAGTGTTGAGCATGTGGAATAAGTTACCAAAAGCATAAATATGTTCAACAGACAAGTCAGTTAAGTGTTTCAAAATCTCCATATAAAAGATAAAAATAAATGAAGAATGCAAAAGTAATGTGAACTCCATTTGGAATTTCTCATCCTTAGGTATTTCATTTTTTGGTGTTCGCCTCTTTCGTAGCTAATTTCATATGCAACATCTAGTGATAAGGAATTATATGTACAATTAGAATATTAAACTAGTTTAAATGTGTATAACAAAATCCATATAGTTGGAGCATTCTTTCTAAACAAAATTTGAGATTGATAAAAACCCTTTTATTTTGCATCTGCATTTTTGTTGCTGTTGCAAGAAAGAAAAACAGGAGACAAATTTGGTGCCATTGCTGTTCTTCCCTCCAGCTGGGTTTCATGCCTTAGAGCAGGTGCTGCTGAGGGCTGGTGTGTGTCTGTGACTCTCTGACTCTCCCACTGCTGAATTAAAACCAGACAAAAGCACTTGGGCTGTGCAGGGTCCAGGTGTGTGCTGAACCCAAGAGCATACTCCTGCTCATGCTTGGACAGGAGTCTAAGCACACGCAGTGTGTCCTGCCAACCACAATGGAACATTTTATTTTAGTAACTATCACTTTAAAATGAGCTATAATCATTGACTGTAAAAGGGAAAGGAGGCAGGTTAATTAGACTATTCAGGGATCTTCTGCTTTTAAGTCAACACCAGCTGGCACAGCACAAACACATGCCACAGGGGAGAAGGACAGAAAATATTTCCTCCCATTACCAGTCACAGCTGGACTTGTTTGAAAACCAAACCTTTCTGTGCTGCCCCTTCTCCCAGAGCTGGCGGCAGGTAAGCAGGTGAGAGTATTGGTGTACCATGCTGAGGTGTATCCACTCCCTGTTTCTTTATTGTATGGAGTTTATGAATGGCCCTCTTTCTCCATGGGTTTCCCTGTGGGGAAAGTCCTTAAAGCAGGGTTTGCCTTTTGTATCTGCGCTTGTACAACATGCAGCACTCTGGCCCATGTTAACGACTGCAGGATACTGTGGTCGTGTAAATAATAACATCCTATTTGAGTAGCCCTTAGGCTGTTTTACAGACCACAGAACCATAATAATGTTTTTCTTCGGCTGTTAGCCAGAGCATCCAGTAGATAATAAGTCCCTTTATGGCACCTCCAGACCCTCCAGTTCCTAGTAGCATCCTGGGCTGGAATCTGGACACAGCGGACACAGCTGTACACAATTCACAGCTGCTCAGGAGGATTCCTTTTGGATTTCACTCCTGGGGAGAAGAACCTGCTGGCTTTCTGCTGAAAAAGGAAGAAAGAGACTTAGTTAGGAAGTAACCCCTCATGTTTTCTGCCTCCTGCTGCAAGCTCTGGAGCAGCAGGTATGCTCTCAGCTGCCTGAGCACACTTCACGCCAGTGTTGGGGAGCTCAAAGAACAAAAGATCCCGCTGCCATCCCCAGGAAGCACAGTGGAAAAGGCTGAGCCCATCTCAGCTGGGCTCTTGGCACAAGGTTAGGAATCTTTAGGCTGCACACTGGGATGGACCTAGAGACTGGAGGGGAAACAATGATATGACACTGGGTAAAGGAATACAGACAATGAACTGAAAGTGGTGAGAGGTGAAATTGCAAACCCTTTTTAACAGAGCTATGCAGTCTTAAGCAAAGAGATTAAAGTGAGAAACTTTTTCTCGGTTTAAAGAAACTATGCTTAAGAACTCAGGAAGACCTGTTGGATGAGATAGTGAAAGGCTGTTTAAAATTACAGATGGTACAGTTTATTTTCGCTTGTACTCCACAACCCAAGTTGAGATGGTTGGCTCAAGGACAGGATGGCATAAAGCTAGCCAAAGAAACTGCGGCCCCACAATCTTGGATTAAATACAGCTTATGCTTTGTCAGCGACTCTCAAAGAGAAGAAAATAATTGACAATACATACTTTGACAAAACCAGAGCTGCAAGCAGATCAGATGTGGGGTTTTGACTCTGCAAATGAGTGTATGTTCTCCCAACTCCTGCCAGACTGAGGAAAAAAAAAAGGCTAGGACTGAAATATCTCTCCTCCCAATTCTGTTTTTATTAGATGCAAGGCCACTTTGACCTTTAATGAATTGAATTTTTGAACTTTAATGACCTTGAATGAAAGGTGTACACATTTTTGTGAGGAATTTTAGATATACAGACAGACATGCCTACTATGTAGACAGATAGCAGGTCTACTCCTCTTCAGCTTTTGGATGAACGAGACAACAGATGTTTAAAGTTCAAAAGATCCTTTGCCAGAAGTGCAGATGAAAAATCCATTTGTAATGTATCTGATAAAAGTAATATTTTTATTAGTTGAAAATGTCATTTTGAGGAATTATAAAACTACCAAGAACTTGGCTCAAAGTTCTTCTGTAAACAGTTTTGTATCAGAATGTCATCCAAATTGTAAATAACTCAGAGATAAAACAGAAATATTTGAGAGAATTTTTATTGACTGAACAATAGTTAATTAGCATCTATGCTAAGAGCATGGAGGACTATATATTTTCATTTGCATTGTATTGGTGAGATAAATGTTGATCTTGACATAGGACCTTAAGATTATTTTACGAAATGTATATTACAGGTATTTTTCATTGCCGCCTAGTTATTAAAAATATATTTATTAAAGTTATTAAAAGGAAATACAGCATTTTTTTTAAACTAATATTTGTATAATTTGAATCAATTCATTTATCAAGATTTCATAGCTAAAAATAAGGCAAGACAATGAAACCTTTCTCTGAAAGTTTGAAATTTAGAGATAATTGGAACTATTTGGAAATCAATATATCAATATCAATCGATATCAATCTTTCTAATAAGAATTTTGTAGGAATTTCTAGTGGATTTTTTGTTAAAATATACATTCTGGGCATATAAGGCACACCAACCCTGATAACCAAATTGTCCTATGACCAAATCACTGTAAATGCTAGCAAATAAGAAAGCCATTTTTGCTTGTAGAGACTTCTGTCTGAGTTATGGAAATACATTGGGAAAAACAAATCGTGAAATGAAAATTATTTAAATGAGTTTTCAGGACATTAATTTCTAGCAAAGCCTTATTTATGAAAGACCAAATCTTATCATCAGGTTGAGTAATCTTGAAATTCTCTTCCAGTGTTTTTGCCCAGGAAGCAGATTATATAACATGGGTAGAAATATCCAGCTGAATTTCATGTGAATGAAAAGGGCAAAGCAGAAATACAAAGGTCATAAGTAATCCAATATCTTCAAAAATGTTGGGTTTATATAAAATCAGGATTAGAAAAATTATTAAAAAATAATTCTAAAAAATATTGTGTTCATGGTCAATTCAAAGACAAGAAAGAGACCTGTATTTCTCAAAAAAAATTAATTAGAAAAATATTGATCATTCTTTCATATTTCAAATTTTGAAATATGGCTTTCTAACTCAATCATGATGCTTTCAGAAGGGAATGAAGAAAGATAATAAACTGAATTTGTGAATGCATAGTATTTTCTCTCTTTCTAAGTAACAGGTTTTAATGGTTTTTTTTCAAGTTTCTTCACACCCTTAACAAATTCTTTTTAATGTATTACTTTGGATGATTAATTCTATTTCCATTATTAACAGAATGTATCTCTTCAATAAGTCATCTATAAAAATTACTACAAGATGACAAATGAGTAGAAAGGAAGTCTTTTAACTGACTTTATGTCAGCCTGAAGTTTCTCTTGTTTTCATTGGTACTGCATGTTGGAACTGAAATGAGACAGAGACAAGTAAATGATAAGGTAAGATATAAACACAAAAACACAATGAGAAGAAAAGGACTCCATGATTCTGAAGAGCAAAAACAATGTGAAGAATTAGAGCATGTTCCCTTTGGTACTTCTGCACCAGACACCAAGGTGATAGGAAGAATATGCAAGCTGTGACATTGTCTGATGATCCCACCTAAAGAAAAGTGTGAAACAAGACTTCTCACAAAGGTTGCATTGAAAGGATAATGGGCAGCAGTCCCAAGCTATTGGAAGGGAAATTACGTAAGGAAGATGGTTTCCATAGTAAGAAGTTCAAATCTGAAACCAGCTGAGAAATCTCCAAATTATCTTGAAGATTTTAAGTACTTATCAACCTGATCTGACTTCAAAACATTAAAAACCTATAGCAGAGGGTTGGAAAATAAACCTTCAAGAGATCCTTTAAAACCAAATTATTCTCTGGTTCTCTGTGTGAGTGCAATGGATTAGTAAATACAGAAATGACTTATGCTTTATAGAGTATAAATGAGGGAGAATTTTTTTCATAACATGATTTAACTTCTCCATATAAAAGCAATTTCTGTTGTTCCACGAAAATTCCTTTACTTGTTAAGCAAGTGGTCTGTGCAACCCATTTGGTTGCCAAGATGTGTGAACAAAAAACATCATTGAGAGAGCAGATGCCTATAGGCCTCTCTCCTGAAATGAGATGTGCACAAATGAAAGTAGCTGTGAGCTTCTGTGGCCTACGTTGGACTTTGTGTCATTAGAAAGGCAGTATTTTATAATTTGAAACAGGGATAAATAAAGTCTTCTTTTCTTTATGTATTGTGTCTGGGTCTGAGACCAATTTTGTGTCACGATTTCCTACTTGCAACAATATAAAATCCTGGAAAGGTGACCTACAGTGCCCCATTGTAAAATGTCTTGTGATTTATCTGGTTCTTTACAATTCTAAATTTTGTACTATGTGATATAACACACTTCTGTTCAAACTACACACCCACAATCTCAGTTCTGTCACTCAGTTTTGGAAGCCTTTTCCATGGCCTCGGGTCAAACACAGTGTTCTCCTGCCTGTCAGAGCAGAAAGCCTGAAATTCTCTGTGCCCAGGGTTCCAACATCCCCCCCTCCCCTTTGAACCATGAACATTGCTTTGACAGCTTTGTTAAACCACTGTTAGGTACGCTGAAGTAGACAGGACACAAATATATGATGACTTTGATGACGATCCATATATACAGGCCTATTTTCAAAAGTCCTCTCTACAATGGTGTGAGGCTCAGCCAACAAAATCGATCATCCAACCATGATCTTCCTTCAGTTCTGGGTTTGGTGATACCTTCCTCCAATTGTTGCGTGCTCTTATGTACAGATACTGAATGGTCGGAAAGGTTCATGCCACACGTTCCATCAAAGTCCTTGCACCCATGTCCCTCTACTAACCGAAGGAAATCACTTGCTGCTCTGTTTTGCAGCATTGCATGGCTCACACTTTGAACATCTGTTAACAAATTGCTCAGTGTGAGAGACACGGCGTGAGATTTCTTACCTAGCCAAGTCATCAGCCTAGCTGATGGCCTGGTGCTCCAGATCCCCCGGGGCAGAGGGGACAGCCCGTGGTGAGTCAGGATGAGGATGCGATTGCAAAGGGTACAAGTGTGGTATTCAGCTGCTGGGGATCTCCTCACCGTGTGACCCCCAACAAGGGATGGACAAGGGTTGTTTAGGAGTGCTGGGCAGGACCAGGGTTCCCGGGAGGCAAGCTTCACCAAACACACTCTTTAGCCAGGTCACCCTGTGATCTGGTGAGCAGTGAGAGGAGCCACTCTCAGTGGGGCTGCCCGGAGCTGAGACTCTTTGCACCACTTAAGAGCTAGCAAAGGGGAGCGTTTCTGCTCTTAAAAGGTTATGCTGCACAGTAAAAACCACAGCATTGAAGAAGCCTGTATTTGTAACTTGCTGAGTCTCATTCATGAGAGAAGGGGTTTATGGGTTATTTTCTTAGACTGCTGCTGTTGCTGAACCACAGCATAAGAAATTACCTTAAACTGGAAGACTGCCCTCAGTTACTTGAATTTTTCTTCTTTAAAGGACGCTTAGAACTTGATCTCATGTAAAGCTTTCTATAAGATTTTTATGAACTATTAGATTGAAAAGTAAATTTTCCTTTTTAGGAAAAAATAAAAACCTTAAATAAAGATTTTTAAATTTCCAATACAGATTGCTAAATACTTTTACAGATGCCCTGAAGTGTAAAATGAAGTAAAAAAAATAGTTCCTTTTCTCCATTTCATTTCTGTTCATAAGATAATAGAAAGATAATAGAAAGAAGAAGACAAAAGAGAAGAGAAAGATAGAAACATTGGATTTGATGGATTTCTTAACCCAAAGTATGTCTATTTATATATAAAGTAGTCCTTACACTTTTTGAAGAGGAATGAAAATGCCAGTTTTGTTTTCTAAGAAGTTATAAAGCTACATTTTTACTAGTTTTTCTTACAACTAGCTTTCAACAAACTCTCAATTCTAAGAGATTACTTGATAAACATGAAATAATTGTATGAGAAAAGATTTTCTGGATCATTATCTTTTTTAGTTTGCCATTATTTTCCTATCTCAGTTTTACTTGCTATCTGAATATGCTATGTTAATAAAATTATTTTACAAAAATCTGAATCTTGTTTATTCTTTTGGTTCCTGGGTTTTTCTATCAAAGCACCTTAATTTTATAGCCTTTTATTGTTAGCAAGAAGAAATGAGGACTGAAAAACTGGACCTATTCTGGCTTGCCAGTTTCAAATTAAATGGTGTTGAAAATTTTTCAGTGCAGCAGTACCATTATTTTATGACAATAAAAATGTTTAATTGTCAGTCTGTCTTCATTGAAAATCACTAGAAAAAGGGAAAGAGTAAGAAGCCCAGACTTCATTAACAACTGTAATAAAAGGAAATTTTAGAAATAATTATTCCAAAATATCCTAAAATATCCATTTTATGAGGGATTACATATAGTAGCACCGAGAAGGTGCAGTGAAAGAAATACTTTCTAAATCCTTGAAAGAGTAGAAAATTTCATGTGTGATTTTTTTCCCCTGAGAGAACTTTTGGAGAAGAATGTCAAAATATTCTGATGGCATTTGCACTCTCAGGTCAAAAAACATAATTCTGTTCTCTTGCACCAAGTTATTAATATAACAAAACAATTTTTAAGTTAAGGAAGTATTTGAGTTCTTTATTTGTTTGTATAATAATTTGTTGTTGAAAGGGAAATTTTATTTAATTTGTAATTTAAATTTCAAGCAACAATGTAGAAATTTTGCAGAATAGAACTGTGAATCAAAAAAAGTATTAAAAATGAACACACAGCAAAGAATACAATATTTATAAACTAAAGAAAACATTAGTATAATATATATTCAAAGTTTTTCTTCTTTGAACTTCTGATTATAGATTTTTGGAGTATACTATTTTGACTTCACACTGTGAAGAGCTTCAACAAGACCATGTGCAAGGTCCAACACCTGGGGCAGGGCAACAGCTGGAATCAATATCGAGTGGAGGATGAAGAGATTGAGGGAAGCCTTGACGAGCATGAACCTGGGGGTGCTGGTGACTAAAAATCTGGTGCTGATGCTTAAAAAACTGGACATGAGCTGTTAATGGGCACTTGCTGCCCAAAAAGCCAATTTTATCCTGGACTTCACCCAAAGCATTGTGGCAGCAGGATTCAGTCCCTCTGCTCCAGTGAGACCCAACCTGGAGTGCTGCATCCTGCTCTGGGATCCTCAGCACAGAAATGACACACAGTTGTTGGGGTGGGTCCAGATGAGGGCTACAAAGATGATTGGAGGGAAATGGTTGAGAGCGTTGGGGCTGTTAAATCTGGAAGACAGAAGTCTCCAAGATCTTAATGCAACCTTCCAGTACTAAAAGGGGATTTAGAACCCAGATGGGTAAAACTTATAATTAGGACCTGTTGCAACAGGACAAAGAACAACGTTTTTAAACTACATGAGGATAGATGCAGAACTACATCTAAGGAAAAGATATTTTACAATGAAGGTAATAAAACATTGGATCAGGTTGTCCAGAAACATGGTAAATGCTTCATCCCTGGAATCATTCACAGTCAGGCTGGACATGGTTCTGAGCAGCCTCATATAGCTGAGGATGTTCCTGCTCTTTACAGGAGGGACTTTTATAAGTCTATTCCAACCAAAACTATTCTATAATTTTGTATGCCTAAATTTCATATGCATTTATGTATACGATGAATTTCTATATGAAAACACACCTGTGTAGCTCAGATTAATGTACATTTTCAGACTAGGATATAGTTGCCTTCTTAAAAATGCAGAGACAAACATGCGCTCCTAGCTGAACATATTGGCAGTACTGAAGTAACTTATTATAGCTGCAAAATTACTCACAAATACTCTCTCGGAAAAATGAGATTACTGAAGAAAACTGTGAGAAGCTTCTGAAAATCTGGGCTGCTAGTCTAGCTAATGCCTGTGCAAAACCAGTCACAGAAATTTTAAGGATGTTTCTAATACAGCACAAGGATCTGGTATTATTTATGCAGCTAACTCCCAGCTTTGTCTCCCAAAGCCAAAGGATCTCAGTCCAGGGAAAAGTACAAGGTGATGCTCCATGCCCAGGTGTATTGCTCCCTAGGGATAATTAGGAGGTTTATTAACCTCTTGCTGATGTCAGCAGCAGTCTACTGTCAACTTCAGTGGGAGTAAGGGTTAACACCAAATTACTACGTCTGTAAAATAAGGTATTCTTTGATTTTTGTCCATAGTCTAAATTGATGATTTCATCCTTATGGAACAGTTAACTTGAAAGACCAGCCTCCTTATGAATTTTTTTTCTCAAGAAATGAAATGCATATAACACCTTATGGATTATTTTATGTTCAATGAGGTTTCCATTGTATTATGACTGATTACCCTGAAAATGTATTAAAATTAATAAGATATATGACTTTTGAAGAAATCCACGGCTAGAAACTTTTTTTTTTTTTTTAGGTTGGCAAGGACAAGTCATTAATAATTTCAGAATTGAGTTGTTAAACAGAATTCTAGTTAATTCTGCCAGCTCCCAAGAATTTACACTTAATCTGTCTTCTTTGTTTGACTTCTACCTTTGGCAAAACTAATACATTTCAACCAGTGACCCATTTCCACAAATGTTTAAAGTTACATTTAAGAGTGGGAGAAAGATGAAAGCAAGCAGTGTTTCCAAATTACAGATTTATTAATTTCTATGAAAAACCCAGGTTAGCTGCTTGAAAATATTTGTATTTCTCACTGAAATGCCTGGCTTTGAACTTCACAGTTTCAGTAAAACAAAATTCAACAGACTTGAGAATCCTGGCCCTCCCACAGCAAGATGCTGTGTTGGTGGAAAGCCAGTGTCAGCACAAACTGGAATAGACATACATCACACACCTTCCCTTGTAGTCTTATCCTTGTGTGTTACCTGGTATTCCCAACACCAGGTAAGAAGACCTCCATTATGGTAAATATATATGAGCCAACACAACAATATACCAAAATTAAATGGTCTTGAAAGACTCTGGTTCTCAGTGAATCCAGATCTTCTAATTTTTCTCACCTTTTGTTTTACTTAACCAAACATTATAAAAACTATGTGTGAGTTGTTCTTTCATTGGCTTCTGATTATTGGAGTCTGAGACAGAGTGTGTGTCCTTGTCTCTGATGCTTAGCTCTGAGATCCAGAAAAACACTGATTTTCATACAGTTTGAAATTTATGAGCATGTTTTCATGGTGTTACATGAAAACAACTGTTAAAGTTAGATAGAAAAGCTAGAAGTGTGTGCAGATTAGGGAGTTTTTTAAGTCACTGGGTGAAAAAGTTAAAATTTAGAGTTTAAAATAGTTTAGAAAGCAGGAGACAAGATGGAGAATTTAGACTATTGTTTCTTTTCCTTCTTCTTCATGTTCTTCTAGAGGTTTTTGGGTAATAGTGATTAAGTAGAAAATCACACAAGTGATGAGTCATTAGGTCATTAAGAAAAATAATACACGTGTCTATTGTTAATTGGATAAGAATGAATATAAAGATAAAAGAACTGTATAGTTTGAAGCCATTTTGTGCTTTCAAAGCCAAAGTGAGCCACAAAGCCATTCTGTACCATCAGAAGAAAATGAACCAGATTGCAGTGAATTGAACTTGTGCAGATAGTCTGGAGAGACCTGCCAAGTTTTGTGGTAACATCCTAATAAACATGAGAAACATGTTAGAAACAAGATCCTAACAGGCTTTGGAGTTTTTGTCCTGACCCAGAGGACAATAACAAGCCGGACTTCCCGAGAGGGAGTATCCCAAATGAGCTCAACTCAGAAGAGACTGAGAAATCCAAGAGTGAAAAAAGGTACAGAAGAAGTGCAGCAGAATCAGAAAGAGTAAAAAGAAACAAAGAAGAATTTTTTTTAAAAAAATTACACTGGTAAACACTCAAAATTAATCATCCATTCTGAATGATACTAAGTAGAAAGCATTATTTTATACCAAAATCATGGATAGTAAAATAATTCTTTAGAACTGGATAAAGATTAATTAGGGAAGTGTGGTTCCAAAACTCTAATTACAATGTCAAGTAACACAATCAGTTGGTAGTCAAATGTTGTGATGTCTTTAAAAATCCAGATAAGGAGGTTAATTCTGTATGACACTCACTAGGGTTCCATTTCTGAGTGTACACATAGTTGTGATTTTTTTCACTGAAATTACATAAATAAGGAAAGAAAAGAATAAACATATGAATGGAGGAAAGAGATATTTCAGAACTCCAGCAGTTTTTTTTGTTGTGTTTATTGTTTTTGAGAAAGTGTTAACATTTTGGGCACCTGCTGAACTAAAAATCACACTTAAAATTCTGAAATATTTCCCCTTAACTTAAAGACATTAGCTTAATTTTGCAGAAATATTATGCAGTTTGGACATATCGTAAATCTCCTTTTGCAGTAGACTGCTTGTGGAAGTTGAATTGAACTTTTGAAATGGGCGTTGATTCCATCTGAAATTAATGTTGACTAAGTTTCCATGGGCCAAATGGAAAAACTCTTAGGGAAGTTGAAGCTCTGCCATATCAGCTAATGTGAAAGAGGTGGTATATATAATATACATATATGCTATATTGGCTGGTTCCTTGTTTTCCTCTGTTGCCCTAGTCACTGCCATAGCAATCTTCTGACCATTTTAAACTAAAAGCTGCAGTCAACCCCACCCTTATCACATCTCTAAAACAAATCTTTGTTGATTGCAATGCTCTTGAAGGCACATGACAGTTGCTCAGATAGCATCTCTGAGGTTAGTATCTTTTCAACAAATCACATTCTTTAAACAACTTCTGTTTGCAGCAGCAGCAGCAGATGAAAAAAAAAAATGCCCTGAACAGCAGCCCATCGAGAAGAAATTCAACTTTGCCAGCAATCCCAGCCTCATCCTGCCTTCTCACACCACCCTTTTCTTCAGTATGACCTTATGTAGGAGCCAACTCTTGCCATGATGATACAATTCTCATGGAATACAAGGAAAGACTGAGGACAGTTTTTCCTAAGTGCTTTTGTTCCATTGCTTGGCAGTATCTAACAAAACTTACAAAAGAAGGAAGTAATTAACCTATTTTCTCAAGAATACATTTGCAATGCAAAATATTACTGAAATCTTGAAATCATTTTGCAAGTCATGTCTCCACTATATGCATTCATACACACATATATACATGTCAAACATAGACTCAAATTTTAATATTTTAATGATAATGTATAGCTATGTAAAACCAACACAGATTATGATTTGAATTCAGGACATTTCTTGTTCAGTGATGAGTTAACTGTAATTTTTCATATCACTATGTGTAAGCCGAACATCTCTGCAATATTACTAGTGATGATTTTTGTTGCTTTTTTTGCCTTACACTTGAATCAAAGATATAAAATTTTCTGTGTTTTGGTATTTAATCTGATTTGCTTGTTTATATATGCCAACAAGGTCTGTATTTATAGATCAGTTGAACTATTGAAGTGTTTTAAGGGTGGATATTGGTTTTGAATCAACTTGACAATTTTGAAATTTTTAAATCAATCCTTGGAATATATAATTTTCAGGTCAATTACATTTAAATATTTATAACTTATCATAATTAATCTTATTAATATTTTCACTGTTCATGTTTATTGTTTCATTTTTCTACCTCATCATCTATCTCTGGATCTTCTTTTACTTCAGGTGTCACTACTCTTTTGTTTATTAAGAGGGTGAAATGGAACAAACATTGTTTGAGCTCTTCCTTCCCTTGGCACAACATTTAAATTATTAAAATTAAATGTTTTCATTTGTTTTAAGTCTAAGCTAAATAAAAGCTACAGAGCAATTTTATTCCTCTTCTGTTGCAGGACATCAGCTGGGTACAAATTCTTATCAGTTAGGGAACGGTGCATTTGTGATATATGAAGTTCAGTGGGACTCTGCATTGGGTAAAGTAGTTGGCACGTTGTTTAGGGAAAATACATGACAAATGCATCAGAGAGATATTATTTAGTTTCTAGAGAACAAATGAAACAGTAAGATGGTTTGGGATGCAAATCTGAGGAAACTGTCAGCTGCTTATCATCCTGTTCCAATGAGTGGATAAATAAAAGCATCCATGACAAGACATGTCCTGTTGGCTTCTATTTTAATTCAGTCAAATGCATATCAGTAAATACAGGAGGAAATCTTTTATGTCAAATACCACTAAAAGATATTAAATTACCTTAGTTTTCAACATGACAAATGGCTTTTGAAGCTCTTTCTACAGTTTGAGCTAACTGTTGCTTGGTCTAGATGTAAATTCAGCATGTACATATGAAGCAGTTCCTACTTGCAGTAGAGAAAAGTTCATGGGCAAATGTGAGCATGGATATGAATATGGGTATGGGTTGGGGTATGGTTATGGATATGGATATGGTTGATGAATTCAGTGGATAATCTATTAAATACTTTAAAAAGAGATATGATTTCCTGCTATTTTAAGCTGTGAAAACAATTGAAAACTATTGAAGAATTATCAAAATGTCAAGTTTTGATTTAAAATGACAGAATAGCATTTTTGATCCAGTAATATTTTACAGATTGTCTGCTTGACAACCCTTTCAGCATTCAGGTGTGATTATATCTTATCTGTGACCTTTATTATTCCCTTGGCATAAAAATATGATATTCCATAGGAAAAACAGGGCACTCCTGAGCAGTCCAGCAACAGAACAGTCCTTATTTACTGGTGTTATATGGGTGCTAACCATTTGCTCAGCTAACTTAGTAGAAATAATAACTTCTAACATTTTTCCATCTGACCTTCTCCAGTATCTCTGAGGCATCTCTTAATTCTTGTTTTCTTCATTTTTCCATTCTTAAATTCCCATGCTCTTCAGACATTTGGGACAGAAACTTACTGTGATGAGAAATACTTGTGTTTCTCAACATCTAGATACAGAGCATGGGTGGGAGTTGGCTAAAATATGTGTATTTTGATGAGAACATCCTCTACAAGTGTTAGCATGACTTATTGTTATCATGCCCTCGGGACAAAGAAGCCCAAATAAGATCTGTTGGCAGAAGTGGATTTATTATGGCAGCTCTTTTCCAGGTTCATCCTAGACTGAGTATCTATCACATGCCTCATTTTTCTCAATGGTGCTTTTGGATAGAGGCAAAGAATAATATCATAAATGGAATGAAAAAGAAAATCAGAATATAAATAAACTTTAGTTAAACAAAGAAAGAAAATTAACTCAGACTAAAAGAATTAACAGAAAACTTGACAAGTTTTATAGCCATGACCCAAAACAAATCATAGAGTATCTAAATCCGATGAAAAACCTTGTTTCATTAAATATTTTGGTCCAATTTCTCAATATTGAGTCACACAAACTTTGGATCAATTTAAAGTAACTTGTTACTTGAAATGGAGCTACTGAATCCAGTGAGGTCTCAAAATTACTCTGCACGTCCTAAACTGATCCAGATTCACAAAGCACTGTGACTGCTGGAGGAAACTGAAACTGAAATACAGTTTGAAAATATTTAATAAAGTTGACCTATACTTAGGCCTATTTCCAGACAACACCATACTAAAATATGTCTTTTATACTAATGCAACAGTAAAGAATTGTAAAAATGGGCATATACATATTCTTTGATTCTAGTTTGTCCTGCAACAGAAAAAAAGAAACTAGATTTTTTTTTTAATTGGGAAAAATACCCTTAATGAGAAATGTTTTCCTTCTTCTGTTTGTTTGGGAAGAGACAATGAAAGAAAGTTGAAAAATATGTGCAGAGTGTTTGGATGAAAAAACTATGTGGTTTACCTATCTTCATAAGAGAAACTGCGGCTTAATAATTCAAAATTTTCAAGTCAAAGGAAAAAAATATAAGGTGATGGTGACTTATATTTATGCAACTTGGAAACAGGTAAAACTTTTCTAATAAAGTTAAATAGCAAATGGAATGACTTAGAGAGATTAAATGAGTTTTCCAGATGCTGATGCTTTCAGATGAAGGCCTTCTCCTGTGGGAGATATGATTTAGGCGCACAAAGGTTCCAGAGGGCACCCAAAGAAGAGAAGCTGACTATGAGAAGGACTCCTTTACAGTTATCTAAAAACTTCTTACCTGAAGATCTATCTGACTCATTCTGAGGAATTTGGACAAACCTCTAAAGGGGTTAGAACTAAGAGGTTAGTTCTCTAGTGAAATTAAACTGTCACTCTGAGACATTTGAAGACACACCCATCTTTACTGGGACTTTTACATTTAACCCTGAAAATGTTCTGAATACTCAAAACCAAAAACCATGTGAATAATAATTTCATATTTTGGTAAAATGAAAAATTAAAAATCCAGTTTTGTTTAAGTATATTTTAAGTAACATGCAGTATTAGTTTAAATACTTAGTATTAGTTAGTTAGCAGTATTAGTTTAAATACTTAATTTAAAAATACTTTAAATTAGGATAAAAGCCACAGTTACATAGATATAGTAGCTCTAAATATAACTCTCACCTTAAGGATTTTAGTAATTCATATCTAGGTTTCCTAGTGGTAATGATGTCAGACTTTTGCCAAGGCTCCATGGTCACTGGTCAAGAGCCCTCTGTTATTTCCATGTGCTCTCCCAGGTTGCTGGGAATCCAGATGTGATTTCAAGGGTGATTTGTTTCATTCAGCACTGTGATATGTCAAGTAGTACTCTAAGCCCTGCTGGAAACACACTACCACACTAACAAACCTGTGTCCTTTTGCTCCCTTGGAAGCTGTAGGGCTGTACAGTGTCTTGCCAATACAATGGTGAGATTCATGCCAGTGCACTCTTTCTGGTGGGAAAATTCTAATAAAAAGTTTTGGTATTCAAGTAAGCACAGTAGCATGTGGACCTGACCAATAGGAAAATATTTACGTCCAGAAGGACAGAGAAAATTTTAAAAAGGGTTCATAGTCTCCAGACACAGGCATGCAAATACACACATGCATGTGCACATGCACATACTCACAAGTTCTGTGAAACAGAGCACTCTTCCCTGTAATTATGAAGAAAAATTATGAATGTAAAGAGTAAGAAAATGAATGTTAGACAAAAGTGCAAAATTAAGCTTTGTCGTCCATGCTGCCTTTGTGAATTCAGGCTCCAGTCCAGTTAAGCACTTAAGCACATGCATAACTTTATGTATGTGAGAGACATTAATACTTATTGCTTGAAGTTATGCATGTGTTTAAGTGCTTACCCGGATTTGAGACTTGATGCAATTTAGCTTTAACTTGTCTTTTGTTGGCTGTTTGACTACTGTTATACTGCCTTTCAGAGCAGTACTAAATAATAGTATTAAAGGAGCAGCCTTAAACAATCCTTTTAACATACTGCATTTAATACACGAGGAATAATTGCAGCTATTATTTCCTGTATACCTGTTTAGAAGCAGAGATACTGACTTTCAGAGCTTTTCTGTGGGTGCATAACTGTCCCAGGATGATGTCTGAAAAATAATTCAGATCATTTGCTTCATTTTTTATTCTCTTACTACTGCACTGTGATGTCTTTCATTCCTGGGAAACTTTCAAACAGGTTTAAGCCTTCATCCCAAATTTGGCAAGATAGATCGAATCTGAAGCCATGTTAAGGTTTGAAAATTCTTGATCAACTAGTAAAAAAATATTTCCACTTCTGCTTTTCTTGGTTTTAAGTTGGAACTAGAATTGGAACTCCTGAAATAACACAAGAGCAAGTGCCAAGTTTGTATGAATAGCCTTTTTTTTTTTTTTTAAGTAAAGAGTCAATTCCTTTAGTGATTTGTCAACAGTTCTAAATATTACTTGTTGACAGGTAGTTAAAGCTTGCACAACTTGAGGCAGCTGTGCAGGTGGGCAAAGGAGGGTTTTGGGGCATTTTACCAGGGCTGTTCTGAATCATATTGGTGACTCAGTGCAGTGGGGAGGGATGTGAGGTGTAACAGAGTTATACCCCGAGCAGTATCACTGCAGCCTTTGGAAAGCAGAAACTTGTGCCACCTGAGGGTTCACTTGCTGTGAAATAATCTTTTTACAGCTGCAGTCAGGGATTCACAACACTTATTCACCAGTTTAACTTAAACATGATCCACATCCTCATGATATCTCTAAGTCTATAGGTTGAGTGTGCTTTATGTTCTGTTTGTTGACCATAAATTAGGCATTTACACCATTATGTGCATCTCTAGAGGGGACTGAGCAGAATCTGTCTATTTGCAAAATATCCAGAAGTAATGTAAGTCTAAATACTAGTATTTAAAAAAGGAAGAGCAGGAACCAATTCTGCCCACCCAGTCTCTGGAGGGCTCCTCATTCTCTGGAGAGGTTTCAGCAAAAAGAAATATTGTCTTCACCAACTTTCAGACCTACAAAAATCTAATCTTTCCTATAATTAAAATGCTTGGCAGAGAGAACACAGGTGATGCTGGTCTAGGAACCTATCTTTGGCAATAGTGGATTAGCTGGGATACTAAGAAATAGTAGAACCATCTCTCTCACATCATAGAACACTGCAGATTTTGCCACCTCTTGCTGCAGCATGCATGAACCTTGCTTTGTCTCACATGGGAGAATAGCAGGAGAGCAAGAGACTGACCCTTAAAGAAAATGTCCAAGTAGTGCTGTATGGAGGCCTCAGCAGGGATAACACCTCTTTCCTTTGGAGCAGATCAATAACCTCCTATGCTTGACCTCACTGAGGATAAAATGCAGTCTTGACCCTGCTGTCCATGATAGCTGTTGCCACTACACAATTTTCCTCTGGGGAAAGAGAAATTAAAACCTGGAAAGGCTGAGATGGAGGAGCTAAGTTGCATGGTTGTTGAAAACAAAGCCAGTTCCCAAATTGCTTGTTTTAACCATCTTATAGGAAGATGCTCTGCCCTGCCCTGATGTTTGAGCCATGGTTTCCATCACCTGTTCTGACCCCTCTTCTGGGAGCTGCATTTTTCACCCCTACTATGTCATGAAGCTCTTCTCATTCCAGCACATTTCCCTTAGTCTTAAATCTGGAAAGTTCTGGGAGTCTGTGTGCATGTGTCTGTCTGTGTGTGTGTAATGTGGAAGATAAAGGAAGATCAGTATCTACCATCTTTTTACCACACGGCCATTGAGTCTTCCCTGCCTCTCCCCTGCTAGGTCACAGAAAAAGTAGAGTGCAGCTGTGTGAAGATGATATCTGTGTTGCTTAACACATCTGGAAGCTGGTTGTCTACCAGGATCATGAGGGTTGTAAAAAGAAAAGGAGGGAAGAAGTCTGGGGTATACACTGAAATTCACAGGCCAACCTGATACAAACATCTGCAAATTCAGTAAGAGCAGATTTTCTTGTGGTATTTCTTCAGCTCAGGTTGGAGTGCTGTCTGGAAATGGGAAAGTAATAAAACTTATGCAAACATTCCAGTAACATAAAGAAAGGTTTGCTTCAACAACAGTGGTAATGAAAAGGGGATGTATATGGGCTGTTAATTGAATTTGGCTTGCTCATTTTTACCTATAGAATGCCTATTTTACCAATAGATTGTCGATTTTACCAAGACAGTACCTATTCACACCTGTGCTTATTTGCCCTGTAACAGTTAAGTAGAAATCAGCTAAACTTTTTTTATAGCAGCTGCTCTTTAAATAACAGGAGGCAATAGTGGCTTATGTGTCATTACATCTGATCCAGTGAGCTACATGTAAAAAATACTCTGTCTAGTCCTATTCCTGACTTCAAAGGTCATCAAAGATGAGGATTCTTTAGGACACTTTCTCATAGTGGATCTGGTTCAGGCATACTGTATGTAAGTTTACCACATGTGCCAAGAAGTCTGGCAACTGGTTTTGGTACAAACAGAACACATACCACAGTGCACTTGGATAAGATATACATGTCAAAATCAAGTAGGGTATCTCCCTGATGGGGTCCACTGAACATTGACATCATGGGCCAGAGGATGGCCTTCACTGAAGATTGCCCCTTCCCTTGAAGTTCTTCAGAAGCAGTTTAGCAGCTGAACAGACCTAATTGATCAAAAAAATAAGGCTTTTTCTTGGTGTGTTTGGTTTATTGTCTGAACTCAAAGCGTGATATTTATTGGCTTTGACATTTGTGCTATTTCAAATCTTGGAACAAGCTACATTCTCGTCATTAAAATTTTTCAAAACCATAGTTATAAATCAAAGTAAATGACAGTTCAAAAATAGGCACAGATTAAATAGGTGTGTTGTTCTATCTTGGGCACAGCCCATCATTATTTCCTTTCCACTGCAGCTGGCCAACTTGCTAATTTAATTACTTTCTTTTTCTTCTTTCCCCAAAGAATGAAATCTATCAAAAGAACAAGGTTGGTCAAAGGTTTTCTCTCCAAAGCTAACAGTACTAAGTGGTTTTCTTTCACAGTAGGAAAGGGACAGCTTAGCTGCTCGTGGTAGAGTTGAGGGGGGCTGAAGCAGTTTAAATGTTGATCTGGACCTACACTCAATTGCTGCTATGTAGCTATTCCCAACACTTACCTGTTTCAATATTAAAAAAAAAACAAAACATCAAATGTGCCATTTCTTGAAACTACTGACTATATACAATCTTTTCTGTTGGTTCAGAGATGAGTGAATCTAATTTCAGACTGCCTTATATTCGATGAATAAATTTGGTGTATGATAAAGGAAGGGCTAAAGAAAATAGAAAGTGTAAATGTAAACCATTTAAAGTTGCACATGCTATTCAGTGAGTCATATTACTACATCTGAGATTCAAAATTATTATATGCATTCAATGTTTTTCAGTTTATTAATCCTTAACTTATGTAAATGTTTCTTCTCTAAAACCACTGCACAGATAAATACATCCCTCTCTAATGTCAATTTAAGTCTGTATTCAGACATGGGAGAAAGACTTCCATCCTCAAGAGATTTCTGCTCAGTTTCCAGAACATCTTGGGGAATTTTTCTAAAAAATCCAGTGCAATGCTGTCTCTCTTTGCAATACTGTCTGTCTTTGAGACTTAGTAGTCTCAAGAGGCAGCTATTATTATTCTTAACAAAGGAATGTGAAAAATCCGTTTTCCAGATTATTTTAAAATTTCCTCATTGATAGTATCTCCCTCAAAATATCTCTGTTCCCAGTATTCATAAGTGGCTGGATGATTCATGAAGGGCTGAGGACCTAATTGTTAACTTCTGAATTTAAACAGTTTTTTGAACTGCTCTACAGAAACTTGATTTTGTTGGAAGTGGCATTCAGAGTAGGAGAGAACACACTCACATTTCATGACAGCCTTTACCTATGGAAGTATTATCAGTATCTGGGAGAATATATGTTTTGCAGGTTTAGACCTAGGATGAGATCTCTAATGAGCAGAGTCCAGTCTACTGTGAATAGGACTTCACAGAATTATGAATGAGTCCTGAGGCCTGAAGCTTATTTGCAATGTGAAGCCATGCTAACATATGCTACCATCTTTGCTTCCTTTTTCTTTTATATACCTCCACTTAATGGTGGAAAAGACCAGGTTAGTCATTTAAGGTCTGAACAACAGCCTAACAAAATCACTATGACTTCCTCAGGTTTTAGAGCAGTTTTTAATTCCACGTACTTTTGCCAGGCCTTAGACTTTTCCTCGAAACTTTTGCCCAATCCAGTTTGAAATAGCTATAGCATCTGTACAATAATACACACAAGGCAGACGTGCATTGCTTAAGATAAATTAAACCAAAATCTTTTCAGTCTTCATCAATGATACACCATGTGCTAGAAAAGAAAATAAGATTGTGCCCGGAATCTGCTGGAAAACACACTCTGCTTGAAAGGACCCAGGATCCTGTCAGTTAAAAATCAGTGAAGAAAATCCCTGACTGCTCATCTTTAGGAGCCTCTGTGTGATGTTGGAGCAAGAAGCTGCAAACAGTAGCTGCCAACCTGGCTGAGATTCCTAGAGTAATCTCCTGAGATCAGTGTTCTGACAGGTCACATCCTCCATCTGGCACCACCATTCCCTATTTTCATTAAGATTTTCTTTTCCATTTTTTCCTTTGTTCTTCTTGCTTGAGCCAAAAGAAACAAGAGGGCAGTAAAGAACAATTTTAGCTGAATATGAGTTTTATCATTTTACCACTGCATTACACCACTTACCAAGTATTTAGGTTCTGTTCTGTTCTGCTAGGGAAAAAACACATGTCAGGATTTAAAGGAAGGCTGTGCTAAGCTTTAGCACACAGACTGTAAAGTGTACATGTGAATTATTATTCTTCTAGTCTAAGCAAATCCATATGACATTGTGATTTCATATAGTCTTCACAGTTTCTTGTACAAGTCTTAGTGGAAAACATCATCTCTTTTCAAATTTTGTGCCTTTATCCAAACCTGACTTTTTAATAGCTCAAAAATAATTGTAAAGGCAAAAATATCAGTGAAGTGCTGTTTCTCACAGGGCAGAGAAATCAGCATTTGAGACCACCTGCATAAATGGCAAAGCTAAACAGAGAGCTGCAACTACTCATAAAGGGGGAACTTTACAGAGATTCATTTTTAATTCCTTTCCCTTTCTTTAAGAATTGTGAGTCTGATGGCATCCAAATCTAAATCTTCATTTCCTTGTCTCCCTTCAGCAGCTCAGCCTGGGAGGTAACCACTCTGTGGAGCATTTCTCCAGCACCAAAGTTTTTTGGGATAAACTGTGCATGAATCTGGGAAGGTGTCTACAGTGAAAAGTTTATTTATAAGTCTGATGAAGCCAGTGTATTCTACAGCAACCACTGCAATTGAATCCATTATGTGTGGAGAAAGATGGTACAGAAAATCTAAGTACCATCTGTTGCTGAAATGGAGTCCTCCTCTTTACCCCTGAGTGTTCTCCCACCAATTTCTTTGATCTGGTTCAGGCATTTGTTGGATCTTTTCAACTGGTCCCAGAAATCAAATTAGTATGCAACTAGCCCTGAAAAAATGAGGTATATGCTATTCTGGCACTTACAGCCCAGAAACTGGGTCACTGTTTCAGACAAATCACCACCCAAAGGAAAAATGTGGGCCAAACATGAAGCATTACAGAGGAGAGAATGAGGCTTGCTCATTTTACAGCAGCTCACTGATAAGCTAGCTAAGGTATGCCATGAAACTCTGCTTCCTCAGGGAGATTCAGCCAATGTCCCAGCTTGTATCTGCAGGCATGGAGCAAAGAAATAGGCAGTTCCAGGGCATGCTGTGTCTCAAAGTGTGGATCTAAAGCAGGACAAATGATCCACATTCAAGTGGTGCTTCTTCCTACCTACTCACTGCAAGGAGAGCAGATAGGGTATTTCCTTAGCTGTGCCCCTCTGCACTATCAAAGACAAGTGAGGCAAGTTCTACTCATTCTAATCACAACGGAGACCACAAAGAAGCTCAGGATAAGGAAAGATTTTAACAAAATTAACTCAGCACTGCTGAAGACCAGAAGAACTTAGGAGCTGGTTTGGTACTTAGAGGGATGCCAGAGGCCCGAGGACAAGAGTCCACTGGGCCAGTCTCACCCACCTCCCTGGGTGCTGCTCTGCCAGTGCAGAGGAAGTGTTGATGCTGAAGACAGGACTATCTCCTGCCAATCCACCCAGACCAGCTCCTTCATCTGAGAGACTAATATGAATGGAAGGGTGGGAAACAAAATTACCAAGAAGCAACTGACCCAGAGCTCAGTTTAATCACTTCAAGTAAATTTCCCAGCAAGGGAAGAATGCAAACTACAGGCAGAGTTTCTCCCAGTCACAGGACAAAAAGAGCTGCATTCTGGCATTCAGGAAACTGGTTCTCACCCCTGAAGTGACAGTGATGGAAATACTGTGACTGCCTCTCTGCTCTTGTCAGAAGAGGAAATTATTACTTTGCAGAAGACAAGAGGAATTGGTCTGATGGTTACATGGTTGTGTCTGTGTCTAAAGGATCAGATGGAAACTTCAGAAGAAAACAGACTCCACAACGTTTTCTAAATCACTAAACAGTGTGGATAGAGATTAATAGCACACAGTTTATCATTTGAAAGAAAAGATAGAATTTTATGGCCCTCCAGCACTTGGCCAGACCAGCTGGAGAAACAGGGCAGATGGAGAAATACAACATCCTTATACAGGAAAGTATATTTTATAAAACAAATAACAGTACAAACCCAGCAAATCTGATACCAGTTTTGGAGACCACAGAATGGGACCATTATTGTGAACACCCTGTGTTATGAATCATCCCTGCCAATAATAATATGGCATCAAGAACAAATATCCACTCCTGCCATAAAAAAACACCCCAAAATGCCAAACAGCATAAATAAATGGCAAAGTAATCATAATAATTTACAGCCATAAATTAGAGATGAGAAAGCTTTTTCTACCCCATAGCTCATCTACAAACACACATGATTACTCCCAATGCTATGATGACCAGTTATGCATCCAGGCTAGACCTAGCCAGAAATAAATGTTTTCTTATCTTATGAATGCTTTTGAGAAAAGAAAGTTGAAATTCTGATGCTTCACCAACATAAATGCTTTGAAATACAGTTGGACTACAGCCCAATCTGTTGATAAACTCAGATGAAAGGTGCTCTTCTGCTCCCTCTACATTTATTCTGAAATTTCAGTCTGGAATAGAGAAATTATTTCCTAAATTGAAGACAAGAAAGTAGTCATCTTTTCCCTGTACACCCAGCTCCTGGCAATTAGCAATATAGAGACTTCCTGAGGCAGATGTTAGATCTGAGCTAACAAGTTTAATATTTCCCATTGAGCCTAACCTTCACAAATTTATCTAATCCCTTTCTTGATATTTTTGGCTTCCACCACGTTCTGTGGCCAGGAGTACCTCAGTTAGTTTAAGTGACATTTGAAAAGGTACTCCTTCTGTTTCAGTTAAATTTGGTTCCTGATCTTTCAAGACAAGAATTCCTCGTTCTTTTTCACTTCAGCCTTCATGATTGTTCTTCTTGAGTCACATATTTTCTAAAACAGACAGTCATTCTAGATGTGAAATCTGCAGAAGGCATTCATGCCTCCAGCTGTTCTTGGCACTTACCTGCAGTTTTCAAAGTTCTAGATGAATATTTTTCCTCCTTTGTTACTACAAATATACACTGAGTGTGCATTATTCAAGACCTAAGTACTCTATGGCTTTGTTTTCTGGCATGGTGATATTTTCTGGTTTGTTTTCCTTTGTTTCTTAATAATTTACATTTTTTTGCCTTGTTGAATGTTGGGATGATGTTTCCAGAGGACTATCCATAGTGAGACAACCCTCTTTATGATGCATTTATCCATGCACATCATTGCATACCTTAACACTGAATTTCACATGTTAATAAAAAGGTAAATGCCTGAATCTCTTCAGTGAGTCACGATTTTAAATATAGACATTAAATACACTTTCTAGTTATAAGTTTTCTACTTAAAATCTACATATTTCATAGATATTTTTGAAAAATTACTTCATTACATATACCTTGGTTATGTCATGTAGATGGTCTCTGTAAAATCACTACTATCTGCTCTTCAGTAGCTCAGTTTTTTCGAAAGGCTCAAATGAATCAGCTCATACAGTATTTGACATACATAGGTTGCAATTGAAGCCTGCTGTTCCTGGTAGAACAGCATAGAAATGAAAAAAAAAAAAAAAAACCAAACATATTTGTTTAGGGCTTCTTAGAGACAGTGTTTGACTCAGAAGGCATGGTTGATTGCTGCTATAGGCAGTACAAGAGGCTTAAGACAGAAGCCAGTAATACAATCTAGATATTTGAGAATTAAAGTATAACAGCAAGTATGCCCTTGGACTCAAGGAAATAGTTTGGACCTCACACTTCAATTAATCCCATTTCTTTATGGCCTCGAAATTAATCTTCTCACCAGTCCAGTCTCTCAGCTTTAGTATTCTGAAAACCAGTCTTCCCTGAAATTATATTCCTGCAACCTTTCTGTCCCAAGAGCTATTGACAGAAGGAGAATGAAGGAGAGAGGAAAAGCACTCTTTACGATTACCTTCCTTCAAATGTCTCCAAAAGGATATTTTCTTGGTATCAGAATCTCAGAAAGTTCAAATGGTCTGAATCTTTTACCTTGAAACACTAAAGATCAATTGCATTTAGATAGTTTGGCCTAAAACAGAATTTATCAACAGAGTGATAATTTAAGAGCTTCTGATTTATAAGCTTTTAAAATAAAAAGTTCTCAGGACTTGCAACAGTACAGTAAACTCTTGAAGCTGTCTTTCAGTCTTTCAAATCTCAGCAGTCGTAAAAAAGGGACAATGAAATAAAGAACATCTGAAATTATCAAAGTTATGCAGATAGTGGTAAATCAAAGGGGGCAAGGTACTTTTCACAAATTCTAAAAGTGTTAACAGCATATTTTCTTAGTTTTGTAGCATCAGAAATTTCCTCAGTACAAGGAGGGCTTGCCAATTTTCATTCTGCACAGACTTCCCAGACATTGTTGTTCATCTTAGAGAGACACTATTGAAACTGATCTGCAAGTATGAGCAACTATCCTTTGTACACTTGAGACAGGGAAGGAGCATCTAAAGCTCACAAATATCATGATCAGTGATTCCTCATTTTAGCAGCACAAGTAAATCAACATTTGCAAGATACCAGACTGAGATCTACAGAGTTCAAGTTTATATTCACAATTCCTGAAGAGCAAGCAACTTCAAAATTACTCCAGAACTGTTTTCCCAACAATACAGTGATCTTTTGGGAACATCATCTGACTTTGGTGACCATGCAGATGAATTTTACTTTGTGAGTTTTGGTGTTAGTGTGTTTTTCCCCTCCTCCAAGCAGTCCTTTCTGCAGAACATAGGAGTAACAGCCAAGGTCCTGGGACATCTTCCCACCTAATACAGTATCCTCTGTCAAAAAGGCTGTCAAATTATGAATTTTTCTAAACACACATGCAAGCAAAACAAAAGGTTTCAAATAGTGGCATTATAGAAGGCTGGGTTTTTAGGGACTTCTTCAACAGTAGTTTGTATCTGCAATTTGTGTACAGTAAGCCCTTGGCACATTTTTCTTCCATATATTTCTCTGGATTCTTCTTTGTCATGTGTCATCACTAAAGTATTACTGATTAATATTAGTAAAACATTACCATACATCTCATTTTCCTGATTGATTATGAGCAGATTCAACAATACAAGTCTCATTGATTCCTTATGACAGCATATAAAATATCCCCATTAGGAAAACTAGCAATTTCTCCTTACCTTTTGCTCCTTCATTTCATTAATTGTAAATTCAAAATCAGATCTTTTTGTACAACATAGCGTCTTTTTTCTCCCCTTTGGTATGAATTACAAGGAAAAGTATGTTTTCCAGATTAGAACAAGACCTTTTTGCTTTCTTTCCTTTTCTCACCTCTTCTCATCCATTAGATGAGAACACATAAGAAATAAGCCAAATACAACTCAGTCAAGTTTTTGAGATTCATCTCCACACAGGTTTTGAGATCATTGTGAATGTCAAAGGCTATTCCAAAACTGTAGATGCATTTTATCAAGCTAGTTATCCTTCATGATAATTATTCTGAGTTCTCCAATAGACACTGAAACACCAGGCATGTTGGTTCTTTCCCTTCAAAATTATAGGTTTCTATCTGTATATCAATGTAACCTTTATTTTGCATTTCTTAATAAACTGACACAAGTCAGTTTACTGCTCTGTTATTATCTGAAACAATTGATTAAAAAAGGTATCTCTTTTCTTTCCTCCAGTCAAAAAATATGTTGAAGTGGAATGTATTCATTCATACTTCCCTTATTTCTCAAATTCCCGTCTTCAAGACATATAACTGTTTCCTAATTGCATTTTTCCAAAGGCTCTTCTAGTGACACAGTAAATGCAGCTAGTTCCTCACATTCACTTTGTTCAAGGAAGGTTTCATCGTAGGAATGTCTCTAAATTTCTTCACTGTAAGTAATAACAATAACCTAGTTATTTTCTCCCTGAAATGGTCTTATTTTTTGTGAGTCTTCTATGTACATCTCAGTCATTTACCAGTCCTAATGACTCTGTGGCAAGATTTTTTTCTTCTGTGTTTAAGGAACAGCATTACCCAAACTCTTTTGCCTCCACTAAAGTGCTCCTCAAAACTCTTTTTTGGCCTAACTTGGATTTTATATTTAACTCTCCAAAGGTTTTGGTTCATTGCTGGCTTCTGGTTTTGTTTTTATTTTCTTCATTTGGAAAATAGTTCCAAACTTTGAAGGTTTGTTTCTATACTTCTCATAGCTTCCTTTACTCCAAATCTCAACTTTACCACTACTTCTTCATTGCATTACCACATAAGGAATACAGATGTACAAACTCCATACTGTTTCTGTTGTCTCATTCTTTCAACTGCTCCTTTGAGTTTTCTTTCAACATTTTCACATGATGGAATTTTAAAAACTGATGTTACTCTAGTGATTCCTTGCTGGGTGGAGGAACTTAATTTTCCTAGAAACTTTCAGTATCTGTATGTCACAATTGCTGCTAGAGATGGTTTTTACAGTAATACCCTACAGATAGAATGTCTGTCAGAGTCTGGTTGACCTGGCTGCTACTCAGGTCTGCTTCCAGAATTTCTTCTGCCTCTCTGCATGCTTTGAATACTTGTCTCTGAAAGTAGTTACTAAGTGAAAGATCAAAATTTATTGTTTGTGCTAATTTTTTAATGACTTTAAGCTGTGTTTAACTGCAGCATTATTCCTCCTCTGGCAAAACCTTTGCTTTTATTGCTTTGTCATTTACACCCTGGTATTACAGTGCTCTATAAATTGTCCTCTTTCCATCAAATTTCTGAAGCATCTGTTCTGTTACTTAAAAGTAGACATACTAGTCCACCAATCTTAGTGTTTAGACTTTGAGCATTTATATAGAAGTAGCTATAAAATTGGCATCTCATGTGAATCCATGATAGAATTTACATTTGGATTTTCCAGCTAACTTCCTGGCTCTCACATCTGATACATTCTACTTAATTCAAGGAACAGGAATTGCTCCATTAGTTCACTAGATCCTTTCACGTTCTTAAATAAAGTAAATGTATGCTTGTTCACAGAAAACAGCTCTTTTTCACTACAGGGCCATATGACAAAATGTTTTTTGTGCATGCTGTCATTGAAAAAAGACACAAGAATTCAGACAAGAGATCTGTGGAAAAAGTAATGTAATAAATTAATGTAAACGTGAAAAATAAAGTAATAAATGACAGATCATGCGGCTGCAGAAATGAGTGCCAAAGTCTATAGCTACTGTTAAGACTCCTTTAATGACACATCTGTAGAATATAAAGCAAAAAAAGCCTACATGGAAAAGGCACTTCTAGTCCTCACTGTCTGAGACGGTGGTGAGGAGTGTTTATTGCTGTTCATGGAAAAGCATTACCAATTGACAAGCCAAAAAACATACCAATTTCTGCCAGAAGAACTAATTTTTAAGCTGTTGATGTATCTCTTCCATGACTTTCCTTATGGAATGTCATTTGGATGATCCCTTACCCACAGCAGGAGAATGACAACCAGTCAGAGTAATTCACTGCAGTGAATGGGAAAGTTAAGATCTGTTTGAGGCAATCTAGCTCTAGTTATTTAACATCAATTTTATATATATACACATCTATATATATATATATATATAGTTAAATGCGTCCATGTAGTGAACAGTTTGCAAGGTTTTGCTGTTTATCTAATTGTTGTCAGAATAAACTAAGCCACATTTACCTGAATATATTTATTTAGAACCTCACATCTGTTTTTCAAATCCTTAGTGAAACTAATCATTCCTTGTGTTTTGAAATGGCTTGGAGCAACCTCTACTGGCTGCTTAGGTTTGAAATGGATCTTGACTGAAACTGCAAATTCAGACTTGTATGATGTATTGTGTGTCTCTATTGTCAAAAACACTGAACCTGCAGTGGTTGTATGTTCAAAAAGTGAATTATATGTCACAAAAGGTCAGCATTTATTAAGATGTGTGTGATTTTTGAAAAAGGATAGAACAGAGATCTATTTCAGTTCTGCTTTAGACAGTCTTCAATTAAACCCCTCCAGGCATTCCAAGTGCCCAAACCAAAGCTCAAGGATATCAATTAAAATAATTCAATAAGTTTCTGAGAACTTTGGATCTAGATGTAAATTTATCAAAGAAGAAACATTTCATTTTAGAGAAATTTTTATTTTTGCTATTTCATCAAAAATTAAATGCTAATTTATTTTTTCATTTAAGAGATAAATATTGATAGATGATTTTTTTTTCCAGAGAACTCAATTTTAAATCTAAAAATTAAAATTATTTATAGGCTAAAGCTGGAATAACTGGAAGCTAACACAGCAAAAAAAACTTGGATTTTCAAATTAATTATAAGTTCACTCATGCACATGAAAAAATATCTTATTCAGCAAAACTGTTCTATTCAAACAATGACTAAGGTGATATACAAGGTTATAGAATGTGATCTGCAAATTTTGGTAGATGACAGAAGGTCTACGTTCCTTTTTCTACTGCTTCATCTTTGTCTTTAATTTATTAGTGAATCAATATAAAACATGCTTTAACATTGTTGCATAAAAAAGGTTTGGGCATATAAATCTGTATTTAAAGAGAAATTTAAACTGAATTGTCATAATAAACAGTGTAGTTGTTCACCAATAACAAGCTGGTAGGTAATTTAATCTATCTGCAGAGATTAAAAGAATGAATACATTTTAGATTGCACCCTAGCATTTTTGTTATCAGTAAATATTTCTTTGTCAGTTTTGGCCGAGATCAGGAAGGTTTTGTCATACTGTTTAGTCTCCCATGCAGTCAAGTTCAGCAAATAATAAATTTTCTAAAACTGAAAGCTCTTTGGAAAGAATTCTGAATTTTAGCTACTGCTCTTAGGCAAACTTATTACCCATTGGATAGGTATATTAGTGTCAGAAGCTGGTATTATAATTCCTATTGTAAGACTAAAGTGAAATTAAATGGAAAGACATGCAGAATAAAAATAAGATTTCAGCAGCTTCTTGAAACATTTTTAATTAATTTGCCTCTGAAAAATATTTAATTTGTAATGGAACTCAGAAGCAAGAAGCTCTTGTCTGAGTCCTTTCCCACTCTACAAATACAGTAATTTATAAACATTATTTATTACTCAGTTTAGATTAGTCTTTAATAGTTGAACAATTTAAAATGCAATCAAGATAATTACCAATAGTTCATAATTCAACATTTTTAAACAGAAGCCTTGCTCCTAATGTCTTCTACAGTGTTTGAATTCAATGTCCATGCTTGAAAGTGTTGGGACTGTGGAAAGAAAGACCTCATGATACTTTTCAGAGCTTTAAGTTTATATCTTTGCTTAGTTGGTGTCTGCTTTTCTAGGACAAAATAGAATCTGTAATGTGAATATTTTTAATGTAATAAATCCAGTTGCAAAGCACTAATTTTTTACTTACTATATGCTTTTTCATGTATCCAATGGAGTGTCACCATTAAATTTATTTTGTTAGACAGTCTCATAGTCAAAACAATTTTTTATATTTAGAAACAGCAGAAAGACAATGATTTCAGAATAAGAGATATTGCTTTTTCAACATGGTTCATTAAATACTTGGATCATTCCAAGGGTGTCTAATTAAACTCAAAACCCAGTATACAATATGAATAATCTGAAAACTCATTTCTATGTGCTAGATGTTAGGAAAAAACCAAAAACCATTCCAGAAGAATAGACTGATGAATTATTGTGGTACGGTTTTGATTTTTCCACTGTTAGTGGCCTTTGAAATCTAAATGCAATCAAAGATAGATGTCTCAAAAAGTGTAAAAATCATCAACAAAACAAAACAAAACAAAACAAAACAAAACAAAACGAAACTAAACGAAACTAAACGAAACTAAACTAAACTAAACTAAACTAAACTAAACTAACAAGAAAAAAAAGCAAACAAGCAACCCACAAAACCCCTCTAAGGGACTTTTTGTCGAAGATCATTCCTAGCTACTGAGGTTACATTCAACATCTCACAGGAAATAAGGCATGCAGTAACAGGCATGGAGGATCATCACATAATTTCTTAAGTATTGGTGTTGACATTGATTTAAAAAAAAAAACAAAACAGGTAATTGGAATCTGAGGGGAGATGAATGCCAGTTACTAAAAGGAGAAGAGCCCCTTAGGATACCCTTTGGATAGTAATGTACTAAAGCCTTAAACCCAGCTTCATGAAAGAACTAGGTGCAACCACCCTGTTCCTAAAACACTAGAGGAAAAAAACCTGTGGAAAGATATTTTTTTCCCCTTTACTTGTTTCTGAAGCAAGTGAAATACTCACCTAAGTCAGAGGAAGACTAAAAACTAGGGAAACAAAAACACTTAGAGAAGAAAAATCTCTTCCCCTCTGCCAAAAAAAAAAATCTGACATTCACATTTCTTAATTTCTTGCTTTCATGTCGAATTTCAAATATTTGACCAAAACTGCACATAATATTCAGGGGGGAGTTGGGGGAGGGCTATAACTACTCAAATCAAATCATTATCAAATATCATCTTATGTAGTGCACTTCACAGGATGCCTTTAGGAAAAATACGTTTCACCAATAACCACAGAATTATATCCCATGATGTTTTGTTGTATTTGCAGTCCCCTTGCATTTTCAAGGTCTTAAAGGAAGTATAAGTATTGTAGTATTTAATTATTTTTAATCAGTTAGTAGCCAATGTTGATCACTACTTGCACCTATAGTATTTGCCTAAAAATTTGAACAAATGAAATAAAATAATGAAGATATATCATTTTCTGTGAGTAAACCAGTTTCCCACAATTTTCTGTTTTTCCATAAATAAACATTTGCGATTATTTATACTCTTCATTGAGAAGGAGCCATTCAGTCTTCTATAATCGACTATGAATGCATCCTGGAAGGTTAATATAAAACAAAAGGATAAAATATGCTAAGTTGAAAGTCCAAGCTGAGAGGTCTAATGGAGGACATAGGGCTGAAAATCAGAATGAAAACCACTTGGCAAGCATATAAAGTAAAGAAAATACGTGGGTTAGGCAAGGATGGATGAAACAGATTCTTGACATTATTCTTCTCTGCACAGCTATGCAAAAATGTCTCAGATGCAGAGAAAAATATTTCCTGAGGCTGTTTCAGGGAAAGAGGGAAGTAGGGTGGAGAAAAAACAAGGTACTTCAAAAATTAACTTTTCCAGTGTCTATCCATCCAGTGAAAAACCCACTGCCCTGGAGTGGGTGACAAGCTGTCCCTTTGTTTCACAGGGATAGCAGGGACCCTAACTGTGAGATTCACAATACCAGCACCCTGAGCTCTGAAACTCTTTGTATCCAGCTCTCAGTATCCACATAAAAAATTCTGACCTCACACATGGATTTTCCCTGGCTTTCTTCAGTCATTTTAGGGAATTTGACATAGTTCCCTGTCTTTTCCTCTCAACTTCACTTTTTCTTCTACAGTATGAGAACTACTATAGTTTCTCATCTGCAGGAAATGAATTTTAATTTTACAAGTTCCTTAAAATTTGGTTTGTCTGTAAATTCACCTTCTTTCCCATAAAGAAGAGAAGGAACTCAGAAAGTCTGCATAGATGTTACAATATCATTCAGACTGTTTCAGGTAGTAATCTCAGTATGGATTTCATATTTACCCTTCTCAATTCAAAGCCTTTTATTGATTCATCTTCAACAGCTCCCAAGTTCAGTATGTTGAAATTTTGTTAAATACTATGCTAGAGAAATCTCTGTAACCATTACGCTTTTCTAGACAAGTATGAGTTAGTGCTCAACCTGTATCCTACTCCTTTTTCATTAAAACTTTTTTCCAAAAAGGACCTGAGTCCCTGTTTAATCATCAAATTCACAAAGCTGTTGATCACTAGGTATTCTGAATTTCAGCATCAATAAAAAGAAAAACGTAATTTCTACTCACATGTGCTCTATTCTGGACTGGTCATCTGGAATAATATGATTATCTAGTGTCCAGATCCAGTTCTAATTCAACTGCCTCCAAAAAAATTCATATTAGTTATTATTAAAAGGGGCCCTTGAACTCAGTTTGAACTGATTCTGGAAATGTTAATGGAGATTTAATTGAAATCTATCTCTAGAAGTCATGAGAAATGCCTTTTCTCCTCCTTTAAGGACTCACCAAGACTGCCCAAATTTTAAATTTATGTGTTAAATTTATGTTTATTTGTAACCCTGAAAAACTCTTGAAATGAAAAACAACCTCCCAAGATCAGGGTCAGAACTGTATAAGGCAGTACTGTGATCTAGCTCTTTAAAAAAAAAAAAACAGGAAAGAAATATGTTTCAATCAATTATAATGCCTAAATTAAACTCTTTGTGAAACATCAGCTGTTGACTTCTGTATGACAACTAATTATCTTAGAGGTTTTTCTTCTCAAATTTGAGAAAATCTACTCCCTATTTAATCCAAACTTTGAAACTGTTCTTTTTGTCTAAAAGGCTTATTTTCCTTGGCACTTTGGACTGATACATGGTGGCCAAGAGACTTCAGTTTTGTTAAGTCTTTGGAAACCCCTCCTTGGCTGTTCCTGAGAAAGGGGAAACCTGATTCTTTTGCTTGTGCTATGAGTTCAGGAAAGGGCACAGAAAGAAAACATCTACTCTGAACTCTGAAACCTCAGCATAAGAGTGAAAGCTATTTTTTTTTCCTCACCACTAAATGTAAGACTGATAAATATCAGACTACTTTTTTTCTAAAAGAGACTTGGTTATTTTCCCCCTTGGATTAACATTGTATTTGTTCAATGAGTTTTGCAAGTTCCGTATCTCTCGTGTCCTTTCCTAGCTGCAGCTCTGAAGGTACACTGTCAGACTACTTAAAACTGCTCATCAGGATCCCTGCCATGTCTTCTGCTACTCAAACAAAATAACTCTTATGAGCTTTTTCCAGACAAGATAAGCCAGACTTGCTGAAGCTATTTCGGTGTAGTATCTCTGCCAGCTGGCTTAGTCTGACTGAAGCAGACAGGAGAGTCTTCACCCTCGCTGCTTGATTTGCAGGTGGGATTTCAAGTGAAGCCCATGCAGCTGACATTGGGCTAATAACAATATTACAATGTCTTCAGCCAGCACAGCTGGAGCAAGAAGGGTGCATGTCGATTGAATAATGGTGAAAAATAATTTTTCTTAATACTTGGATTTCTTGGTAAGTGAAGTATCAGCTTCTGTGTCTGGGAGCTCAGGACAGAGGTGTCTTGCAGTGAAGAAGGATGCCTTATGGTTACTTTGTAGCACAAGAAGATGTGGAGTAGAAATATTTTTTTTTTAATAGAAAAAAAACCTACTACTGTATTAACTTGGAAATACTGAAATTACCATAATAATTAAAATAAAAATTCAGTGGGTTAAAATCAGCTTCTATGCTGCAGTTCAGATCATATCAGATATATCCCCCATATATCACATACTGAAGCTCAGTCCTGCGTGTCCCATTCAGCCTGCCTATTTCAGGGTTTGATTTGATAACTTTGTTCCTCTAATTTGTAAAATTTTTTTATACTGTCCATTTTCTTCTCAAGAGTTCATGTTCTTGAAGGAATATGCATACTTGAGTTGGTGCAGTAAGGAGAGGGTCTGCTGACCACCCCAGATGCCTGAGTAGGGCCCATTGAGGCCACTCTCATGGACTTCTGGCACCATCTGGTGGATGCTTTACATCCATAAAATAGATCATAGATAGGATTGATAATTTGTTTTTATATCTCCGAAATACAAAACTGAAGTGCAATACCAATACATATGTTATGTTATACCAAGCAGGGGTGGAAAAAGACATGGCATGTGTGCTCACTTGCTACCTTCAAAGTGGTTATGAAGCATATGGGAAGACAATATGAATTTACACACAAAGTATTTTGGTTGTTTAGTTACTTATATATTTCAGAATTTTCTTCCAGACATTGGTGAATTGAGTCAGGTACAAAAATTGTTCGTGGTTAAAATGTAATTAGGGGATTTAGTTGAGCAACAGCTTTTTGTCTCTTTAGTAACCCCAAAACCTTGCTTCCTATTGCCAGCTGGTCAGAGCCAGAGCATTCCCATTTTAGGCATTTCATAGCAGTGAGAGAAAGTGCTGTGGGTTTTTTAAGGGTTTGTGATACAACACTCACCTTTCTGTATATGCTACAGGTGTTTCCTTATGTCCAGTACACAAGTGAAGTAGCTCTCAAATATTCTCCAGCTTGTTCCTGATAACAATGCATACTAGAAAGTTCTTAAAACTAGTTGATGGAAGTTGCTTCTAAATATAGGGACTGAGGAATATTTTACAATACAAAATACCACCAGCAGAGGCTGTATGTGTCATACTAGATGTAAACCAGATGAGAAAACAATTGTCTGATGGCTAAATATTACAAGATTTTTTGTAAATACCGACAATATAAATTCTTTTCTCATTAGATTTGGCTGAAAAATTCTTTAAAGCTAAATGAAACCATATCCCCAAACTGAGACTAAACCTCCCCTGCAGCTAAAAAATATTCAGTTAATTTCTTTATTGTTTTTCTTCATCTCTTTTTCCTTTTATTTCAGTTCAACTTTTCAAAAGAAGTCATTCATTATACCCAATACCAATAATTTCTGATCCAGTAGGACCTGGAAACTTTTCCAAGAATGTCAGCCTGTAGTTAGTAGGCTGTGAATTAAGAAGTTTGGATTCCTTTTGAGGAAACTCTTGCAGTTTTGGATCCTTTTTCAGATATGTCTTTGAAGCGACGTGTAGATGACATTTATGTATAATGAAATTTAATTTTCGTGAGGTCTCTGCTGAGCCATCTGCCCCAGCCAGTCACACAGTCAGCAAGCAATTTATATCAATAGGGATTGATAGTTTGTATGCCATCTAGCTTTTAAATGCCAGTTGTTTGAGGTGACTGAGAATAAGCCTAGGCATCAGATCCACTCACATGACACTTTGGCTGGAATGCTGCTGCTCTTTATGCACTAAAGTACTCATTGTAGAAAATGTCTTGTAATTCCATTGTGGCTGCATAATGAATCTTATTTCTAAGAGCAGGGATGCTTCCTATTCATGTTCTTTGGTTAATACTTGAGGAGACTTCTGCACTCAGTTTTCTCAGATTCATGTAATTATGTAGTCATTGCCCTTTTTCACTCAACCTTATGATGATGAGTGTCCTTTCTACGAAAAATAGTTGTGTGGGAGAAACATCACTGATGGAATATTGTAGGGACATGATGTGACTAAAGGGAGATCCCTGAAATGCTGGCTGGTTGTTGTGTTCACTTCCTGTGACCTGGAAAAAGGAACAGAGGATAACAACCATCATGAGATGCATCTACCTCTATCCAATCCAAACACAGGAGACTGATAGAAAATAAGCCCCTACTCCTGGGATTAATAATATTTTACTTGACAATAGTTACTTAAAAAATTTCAGCTTAATAGTATTGATTGTGGATTTAGGAATTCTGAGATCACAGCCTCTTGTAGCTATTAAACAGTGTCAGAGAGTTTCTTGGGTAATTTGATTATCAGTACCTGAACTAGCAGACTAGTCTCCATCTGAGCTCTGAGTCACGGTAAGAAGCAAACCCAAGAGGTGGTGGTGGATATGAGCTATGGACCATTTCCTATAGCCATTTTCATGCATCCAGCCTTGTTTGGAGAGAGACTAAAAGTATTTAGCAGTATGGAGATAATCAAATTCTGCCACAGACCTAGAGAAAGGGCTCTGGCTGTCTTGTTTATCAATATTGATACTGAAAAATGTGCATTGTGGTTTCTAGAGTTGCCTGTACTCACATTTCATATAAAATCAATTTGAAAAATAAAATAAATTCACTTCCTGTAAATGCAAAGCTAAAATTTTGGTTAGCAAGTTCAAAATGGTTACAAAAATCACTGTAACAATGTATGTGCATAGTTATGTGCAAGTCTGTAACAAAAAGGAAGTTTTCTTTTTTGGCTGATTTTGTGTTTTACCTTTTTCTATAATCTTAGTGCATGCTCATTGCTTGTCATGTTCTCTTCAGATTAAATTACCCATGCTTGCCTTTTGTACCACTGCCAAGGCTGTTTTAGAATTGTACATATCATATCATAGGAGAAATTCTTGTGTTAATGTATTGTGTATCAAGCCCAACATCCCTGGTTTGCCTTCCTTGGAGTCACACATGACACATTAAAGTACCACAGATGACAGAATATTGCTGCCACTCTCTCCCCATTTCAGAAAGCTTTGCTGGAGACTGGTTGAAGCAGCACAGCCCACTTCCAAATCAGCTGCTGCAACCTGTCGCAGTCTGTCTGTGCCCTTGCTGCGGTCTCCTCTTTCACCTCTCCTCACTGTCTAGGCTCAGGGCTGAAAACATCAGTTGATCCAGCTCCATCCGCAAGTTGCCTGGATCCTCCCAGGAGTTCATATTGTTGGGTGAAGGCATTCTGCACTCAGCATATTGGAAAGTTCTTGGCTTTCCCTGTACTAATGGGGCAGGCTAAATAGATGTCACCTTACAAATCTCTATTCTGTGTGTGATGAGAAAATGAATATCATTGTCAGAGTAACCCTCTCCACTGGCCTGAGTTGATACATGCTTGTTTTTTTTCACTACTAATTTTTATAATCTCATGTGTTCTTTTTGAGACATATTTTATTCAGAGGGGAGGAAAATGACAATATATTGAAGTTTTGTGCTGAAGACCTGATACTAAAATAAAATAAAATAGGCTGGAACACAAAACTGAAACTATCCTATCTATCTGTCCTGAAACTGTCCTGAAACTATCATATCCAGATTTGTTTAATTCATAAGACTGTTAAGTTAGAATGACACATTCAAGGCTATTTTATGATAAGGTATTCCAGGAGGTCATATCAAGATCTGCTTGTGGGTGTTATAGTGATGGTGGGCAGATATTCTCTAATGTATTTAGTCAACAGGAACAAAAAGAGGTCCAATCCTTCCCTTGGAGAGGGCATTCACAACATATGCAGTTGTGATGAAATGGTGGCCCTGTTCCCCTGGCAAGTTTCAGCCTGAATTTTGTGACCAATGTCTGTATTTGAGTAGAGTAATCCTCAACCATCCAGGTTAGTGCTGTTTTAGGGATTAAGAAAGAAATTGCAAATCCTGCTTCAATGAAATGGAATTTAGGGCCTTACATTTCACCATTAGCTGGAATTTTCTGGAATTCTTTAAAGGTTTTTTTCCCCACACATGCATGCAGTTTCTCTTCACTGTTTCTTATGGTGAACATTGATGTTTGTTTTCCTGTGGTTGAATTCTGCACCGAGGTCTCTGTTGAGGGAAGACATAAAATACATTATAAGAGGAAACCTTTCAGACTGCATCCCCTCACAGCCGAGTGTTTTTTAGATCATGTGTAACAAGTCCCAGAACATCCTGTTTTAAGTCCTCCAGGACTTTCAGTGTACCAGGGATATGTGAAGAGGGATCTTTTCCTGAAGTCACAATTGCATGCAGCTTCAGAATATTGAGGAATACATTTCTTTCCTCTCTATTCAAGTTGTTCCCAGCTGTGGAAGGCTGGCAATGGCAAGATACCACATGCCCACCAAAGCCACTCTAACATAGATCAAGGTAAGGACAGGGAGAGACCACTCAGCAGTTACCATCATGGGCAAAGCAGACTTGAGAAAAAATTAATTTTTACAAATTAAATTGAAGTACAATAATGGGAAATAAAATCTTATCTTAGAAGCACCTTTCCCCTACCCTTCCCTTCATCCCAGGATCAATACCATTCCATATCTTCTCTACTTCTTCCTCCCAGCAGCACAAGGGTGTGGGAAGTGGAGGCTGTGGTCCCTTCATCATGGGCTGTCTCTGCCACTCCTTCCTCCTCAGGAGAAGGACTGCTCATGCTCTTCCCCTGCTCCTTCCCATGGGAGACAGTTCTCCATGAACTTCTCCATGGGCTGCAGGTCTTAACAAACTGCTCCAGTGTGGATTCCCCTTCGGGTCACAAGTCCTTCCAGAAATCCTGCTGCAACACAGGTTTCCACAGGGTCACAGCCTCCTTTGGGCATCCACAAGCGCTGGCATGAGGCCCTCCAGGGGCTGCAGATAAATCTCTGCTCCTCTGCAGATCTTCATAAGCTGCAGGGGCAGAGCTGCCCTACCAGGATCTACATCATGGGCTGCAGGGGAACATCTGCTCCAGCACCTGGAACACCTTCTGCCCCTCCTTCCTCCTTGACCTGGGTGACTGCAGAACTTTTTCTATTGCATATTCTCACTCCTCTCTTCTCTGTCTTCAGTTGCTCTTGTGTAAGGGTTTGCCTCCCTCCCCAGCTTCATAACTATGTTGTCCCAGAGATGCTATCACTGTCACTGTGATGGGCTCAGCTTTGGCCAGCATCAAGTCCAGTTTGGGGAAGCAGTTTCTTACAGAAGCCACCCCCATAGCTCCCCCATTATGGGGAAATTGCTGTTGTTTTATCCAGAACACAGTCTCTGGTGATCTGACAAAAGCTTGGTGTGCAGGATTCCACCCAGTATAAGTCAATCCTACTAAATCTCCTACTCACCACTCTTATATGGAGAGTCAGCTGTGCTTACACAGGCTCTGGAGTAAAATCACTGCCAGAAAGATGGGAGTTCCCATGCATTTCTCATAGGGAAGAAGAGGTATAGGTTATACAGGCATCAGAGGGTCTCCCTGTAAAAAGATCCAACACAGATCTTAAATCCAGAACTGATGCCTGCAGTTTTTGGATCTTTACATTTAGTATCTTAAAGCAAATTATGGTTACAGTATACCAATGATTTGATTTCAGTGAGCACTCACCAGTAAATGTTAGATTAAAAGTCAGACCTTCAACCCACAAGATTTGTGTGTCTGACAGAAGGATAACCATGGACCGAAGCCATCTTTGCTGGTTTGCATCAGCAAAAATACTACCAAAACCACTGACAGATATCTCCCCGACTGTTCCAGGCCAATGTAAAAGCTTTTTCTACTGAGGAAACAAGACTGCAAAGTGGCTCTGAGGGCAGCTGTAGTTAGAGCTGCTCCATGTTAGATCAGAGAACCTGTCTGAGATTTGCACTGACCTACATTAATTTTGTATAAAAACCAAGTAAAATCTAAATAGAAAAATTATTTTTTATTTAAAAGTAAGTCTAAGACCATCATTGTTCCTGATAGAGAGCTAAGAAAGTGTTTTCATGTTTAGCAGAGAAACTTATTTTAAAGAAAATACAGTACAACTTGTAACCTGAAAAAAAAAATCAGAAATTTCTAAAAGTCGGGGATAAAATCTAGGGAATGTTGAAAGGAGAGAGTTTTATTGTTAAAGGGGTTAGAAATATGATAGTTAAACCATAAAATTGTAAGAGAAGAAAAAAACCCACAACCTTTTTTTCCAGACTTAAATATTTTAATGCAGTCAAAGTGATTTCTTTTCCCGTCTTTACCTTAAATAAAAATGTCATGTGACACCTGAAATAAGCAAGATGGAATTTTCATTTTGTTAATGCCATAGGAAAACAAAACGTGCTGACACACTGCGAACAATCCTGGGTAGCTTGTTTTCTTTTTACTTATAATTCTTATGTAATTTTGTGAATATTTTGAGACATAGTCTGCTTCATTTTTATCACATTTATGACTAACCAGATTTTCACCACTTGATATCAAAGAGCCAGTAGATGGCAGAATGGGCTTATTTATTGTTAAGCTGAGCCCAGCTACCTCTGCTCATTTAGCGAATTAAAACCCTATGGAGAAAAAATATATTTGGGCTATGGTCCACCATGTGGCTCTTGTTGATTGTATGTGTCCATTTTTATTGTGTTTTTTTATCTTTTCTATTGAATTCTAGAAAGACAAAATACTGACATGTATCCTAAAGAGACCCTCTGATGCCTGTATAACCTATGTCTCTTCTTTCCCATAAGAAATACACAATTTGGGGCTTGTTTGTTGCTGTTCTCTTCAAATAGAACAGTGTGAGATGGACTTAAAAATATGAGGGGCAACAATACTGATTCTCTGCAGCCTTAATTGAAATTTTTAGGAAAATCCCATTTTGCCTTACTTCCAGCCTTATATCTAGTCACAATTCTTGTTGGCATATATTGGTTGAAAAGGTTTATATCACATTTGGAGATGATTTCTGGAGGCTGTCCTGGTACAAGGGTGTTATTCCAAAAATAAACATTTATTGACTTTTTGATACACTGCTTTTTTTCCTTCTGCAATGGGATTAAACCAAAAGTTTTAGAAAGCTGTCAAGATCAATTAAAAAATGAAGAAGCTAGAAAGTAGCCCTTGCCTACAGATGTTAGCCTTAGGGGTGAAGTACAACCTGTGGGACAAGAAGTCCAAAGTCCAAACCCAAATTCTTGCTCTGTCTGATATACTTAGCCTTCAGTCATGCTGGGATGGGTGGGTCATGCTTTGTCTTGGGCTTCTGTGTGAGATTCTGGCCTGTCTATAAGAAGTATCACCTGTTAAAAATATCAATGAAATACATATAGGTCTGAAATTAACCTATAGAGCTTTGAAAATCTCAAGTGGTGCTTACTATACCATTGGATAAGGCTGATTTATGAAAAGATTCACAGCGGATAACCAAGGAGAGAAAAGTCCTCTCTCTTTTTATCTCTGAATTTATCACCAAAACACTGTTGTGTTTTTCTGTTCCAAAGAGAAACAGCCAATCTTTTTTGCTTCTGATCCCAGTAAATCTGTCTTAAAGTACAGTGTGCCATATCATGTAATCTTAGAAGAATGAAGGAGTAATTTATTCATTTATTTATTTATTAGAGAGACAAAAGCTACCACAAAAACATAGGATATTTTATAAGACCTCTTTTATAGGACCTCTCATTTTGTTGCTCTTGAAATTTTGTTTTTCTTTCTTTACATTTACTCTAATATAGACCTCTAGGTTTGGCAAAGTGCCAAGTACATTGAGATTAAAGCCATGAGCTGGGTTGCAAATCAGTGGTATTCTTTTAAAGTAGAAATAGTTTACTAAATTGATGTTTATTTAAGCCTAATGAGTGAAATTTGCAATATGCAGTATGCTAGGGCTATGGAAAAACAGGAGGCCAGATTAAAATCTCATTAAATGAAAAGAAATTGGTGCTATTCCAGTATTAGAAAAGATCAGAATTTCATCTTCTGTGTTGTAGGCTAGATCCACAGAGGACCCACTTGGTTGTAATGCTTTATAATTGAACACCTAATAGGGAATATAGCAGAATAATAGAGATTAAATCTGAACCTATTTTCCACAGAATTTACACAGGCTCTGATAATTCCCAATGGGTTCAAGGCAGCCAGCATTAAATTCACCATACAAAGTAGGCAGGCATATACCCACCAGACACTTAAAGGAGAATATATTCAAATCCCAATAGGTCCAAGCCACATTTTGTACCTTTTCCTGTAAAGTGTGTATGGTGTAGTCAAGCTGTTTTGTTTTACATAATAACTCAGGGTTTACAGAAGCAGTTGCTTAAATCAAAAGGCAGAAATTATATAGATGGCAGGAAGGAGGGCACAAGGGTTTTACCTGTCATATTCTGTTGCTTTACTCTCTCTTGATCCTCTCTATTGCATCGAGGGTTATTTTATTTCCCTAAAGTGAAATTTCCACCATTCCCACTTAACCTGGAGAACTGGATAATCAGAGAATCATAGAAAGGTTTGGGTTGGAAGGGACCTCAAACATCATCTGGTCACAACCCCTCTGCCGTGGGCAGGGACACATTTCTCTAGGCCAGCATGTCCAAAATCCCATCCAACCTGGCCTTGAACACTTCCAGAGGTGGGACATCCACAACTACTCTGGGTAACCTGTTCCAGTGCCTTAGCATCCTCACAGTAAAGAATTTCTTCCCAATACCTAATTTAAACCTACCCACCTTTAGTTTAAAGCCATTATCCCATGTCCTGTCACTATATGCCCTTGTAACAAGACACTTTACAGCTTTCTTGTAGGCCCCCTTTAGACACTGGAAGGCTGCTGTAATGTCTCCCTGGAGTCTTCTCTTCTTCAGGTGGAACAATCTCTCAGCCAGAAGGACTTGTCCTAGAGGCTGGGAAATTATAGTCCAAATTCTTTTGTACCTGCACACGTACTCATACAACACCATGATTAAACATAATATTCTTACATGAAACAAGATTACTCTATTAAAAAGTGATTAGCAAATACAAGAACATCTGTTGAGACTGGATACTTTTTTAGTCTGTTCCTGGATGGATACCAAGCCAAGGCCAGCAAGAGACCTGGGGTCTAGAAAGCATTTGCCACCTCTGCATTAATAAATGAAACAAGCTGTGAAATGCTCCCAGCCAGTTACATGGACAGTTAGATTGTTAAAACAATCCCTACCACAGCTGTGGCCTGGGAAGACTAGTGGTGCCCAGAAATGTCCCCACACACAGCTCAGGAATGTGAGCATTTGAGGAGCCATTTCCAGCATGCCACTTTCCTGCCTCCAAGGGGGCTTTGGAACCTGGAAAGTTTATGAGCTTCAACATGAGCTGCAGGATACTCCTTGCTGGCTTGCCACAGTGTCTGGAAATGTTCTGAGTGTGTTGAATTCCCTAGCCTAGGGCAGAACATGTTTCCTAGCTCTCAGCCAGGCCAGACTATGAGTTGAGGCAGGGGCCCCTTGGAGCTGTTGTCCTGCCAGGCAGTCACCTTTCATAAGAATGTCGTTTTAGTGCATTGCCACAATTAGCATCTGAACAACAATTTTTTAGTGCCATGATTTTTGATGGACTGTCCTAGGGTTGTCCTAGGCTTGGCCCTGCTTTTCCAACAAAATGTCTCAGCCTTCCTATTATTTCAGTTTTCCTTGATAGGAAAGGAAGGAAGACAAAATATGAGCTTAGAGGCTCTAAACCACTATAAGAATGCAGTTACTCAGCCATGGGGGGTAAAGCTCAGAAGCCCTCGTTTTCCTTGGAGGAAGCTCCTTTCATTGTCAGCAGATGGGAAGGGGAAATTGGGGGTGGGGGCAGACTGCTGAGGGCTGCTTTGATGTTGGCCTGTTTGTTTGCTTTCTGCTTCCTGGACACCCACTTGAGGGGCTGGGACCGTCAGTTGTGGAAGAAGCACAACAGGATGGCAGGCAGCAGCCTGCAGACAGGACGGCAGCAGATGTCGACAACAGGAGTGGGTGGCATCAGCTTAACGCAAAGCAGGGATAACCTGAAAGGATCAGGGAGTGAAACAGAGAGTTAGGGAACTGTGGTGAGGCAGTAGGTGTCTGTGGTGGGACAGCAATGCGCATTCATATGGGTAAAGCATAGGTGGGATGCTGTGCAGCAGAGCCTTCCATGAATTAGTGTGAAAGTTACTCATTTTCAATCCTGACACAGTTGAAGTGTTTATAAGTGAGGATATCACATGCTAAAAGGCTATGGCCCTACAAGCCCTCAGTCAGCACAAGGCCAGTGGGTGCTAAGCAGCGTGACCTCGAGGGTGGGCTCCATGGGGCACCAGCTCACTTCAGCCAACTTTCAGGCAAACCAGGAGCCATGATAACATGTTGGGATCTCTGGGACATGGCACAAGACAGACTAGCAACTCCTGAAATATTTTCAGACGTCTGAAGGTTTTTTATCCCTTAACCTGTTTGTTTCTACTGTATCTCATGGCTGAAAAAAAGTCATGGACAAGACAATCTTATATTGACAGGTAAGAAAACAAAAATCTGGATACTTTCAAGTTATTTACAGATCCACTGTGATACCTCACAGCCAGTTTAAAAAAGAGAAGATAAATTAGCTCCGGAATTAGTCAGTCAGAGTTCCCATCAAGTGGTTAATCTTGAAAATGCTCACCCAATGGATCAAGCAACAAAATATTAATCCGTATCTCACAGTAACAATGGGACACCCTGGTCATAAGTAGTTTGTTATGCTATGCCAAGAGGTACATTAATGCAGTTCTCATGTCCTGACAGATGCTTAGTTTGTTACTCAGCTGACATAACCAGCACTAGAAGATAAAGGTTGTAAAATGTGCAAAGTAATAAGAAAATATGCAGTGCAGTGTAAAAACATAGGTCTTCTGTAAAAAATAAAAAGTGATAGTGAAGTGTTTTCTGCCAGGATTGCTTCCCCTGAGAGAATTCAGGGAGATGCACATGCAAACAAACATCACTGATGAAGCCATGCTCAACTTCAGCTTCAGGAACTTGTGATGAATAGTGTGTGTCTTTGGAGAGAGCTCTGGGCTTTAAGGGACAAAACCGAGGATGTATTGCATGTCTGACACCTGGGCTACAGAAAGTATGTGATTACGTTACCCTAAACACTGCAAGAAGGCTTCAATTACAGAAGTGAAAGCCATTGTTGTTTCCTGGAAATCCCTTTTCCCTGAGGGAAGACAAGAAAGAGAACAGTGGAGGGCACTATTTCGTTTTGTGAAAAAACCTGATTGCAAAGTCATGTCAAAATTGGGAATTATTTAGGATACTTATGCTCTTCCCTTTTATTTTGTCATTTCCAGCCTTCTTAGAGAGAGCTTGTCTACTTTAAGAGAGGAATAACATTAAATGGCTGTTTTGCCCAGTTCAGCAGTGAACTGATCAGTGTATGATTAAGCATTAGGATCAATCCTGCAATTCTTGCCAAGAAAAAGCAAAACAACTGGATCTTTGCCCTCTTGCATTCACCTCTCAGAGGCCTTTGATTGGGACCTGAAGGTGCAGGCCATTCATTACACTTTGCAGGCTTTGAGAAATGAGTGTTTCCTGTTCACAGCTCACTGTGAAATGATTGGACATAAGGCTGCTCCTAAGGCACTGAGAACGAGAACATCATAAATGCCCAGACTGGAGCTATGCATTCATAGCAATGCTTGTGCTTATGGGGTCTTTACAGGTCAGTCAGGAACGCAGGACTTTCACAGAAATTCCAGATGCCACATACAGGTGCCTGGTGGGGAACTGGAGCTTAACTGTGGCTTCTACTCTTCACATGAATTCAGAAGGTAAAACGGCACAATCTCTAGAATGGGATGTTTGAGTCAAGGAGCCATCATTTTCTAGAGGGAATCAAACTGGCAGGAAATTTTTTGCCTCTTATTATTGGTCATAAGGCTGTTTATCATGATACAAGCACAAAACGCATATCTATTGTGTGTCAGCATCATATTTTGTTCATTTTACAGTGCTCTTATAGATGAGGCCTATTGAGCACAACCAAGAAAAGATACAAAGCTCTTACAACTATGTAACTTACAGCTGTAATTGGACACAGGTGACAAGAAAAGAAGATACAGAATAACCCAAATAAACTACTCAAAGTACATAAATCAATTAATTCATTGGCCTTTATCTGTGATTTTTAAATAATATTGTAATTATTAAGATTTGAAAAAAAATTGGAATTCCTAGCATTGGTATTGGAGGTAAGTCAGGCAAAATCTACTTCTACAAAATGAGTAATTGCATTCACAAACAAGGCTTGTGGATTACAATTACCCATTTTGCCTGGTCAGCTACCATGAATGCATAGATTCAGCTTGAGGCCACAAGACTGATGTCTCCAAAGTCTGATGGAAAATTAGAGATGTGAACAAGTTTGAATGAACAAGCACCAATGCAATCACCCCATAAAACTTAAACCAGCCCAAATGGGAAAATAGATGGTGGGAAAAGATAAAGCCTACTATTTTTGTTTTAAATAAGCATTTCACAACAAAAGAAAGCAAAGCCCCAAAACTCTTGCCTTTTTTGTCTTTGGCCAAAGTTATAATAGAAGCAACAGAACAGTGGGGGGAAAATCTTGTTTTTCAGAACAACTGGACTGAACAGACTCTGCTTCGGGGCTCAGGCTGTTAAAAAGAAAGTCACACTGAGTCTCTTCAGCTGAGTCTTACAGGAGAAGGACCAATATGCTGTCTGTTGTTCTAACTTCAGCTTTAGAAGTTTCAGTGTGACTCCTGCCACCCCACTGCACTGAGTTTTATGTGTGATTGAGCATGCTGGCTCACATTAGCCATGTCCTTATAATGACACACATGGCACTAAATGACTGTCTGCACCCTAGCCATTTCCATAGTCTGTCCACAGAAGTCTGTCTGTCTGCCTGCATAATTTTTTGACCTCTAAATGTAAATTAATAGTGTGGGCACCCTTAGTAGCCTCCCTTTACCTGAATTGTGACCTACCAGCTTATTTGAAGAAGTGTTACATTTTCAGTCTACACAGTCATCAAGGAGGCTTTGCAGTTATATTATCTCATCTGTGGCTATTCAGCTGCAAAAAATCCCCTTTTCTGTGATACAGTTGGAGCCACATGTACCACATTCCAATTAACTGCCTCTGTTAGTATTAGTTTTCATGTGGTCCATTGCTTTTACCTGTGATGGGTTTCTTTTGCATCCAGAGCCAAGTGGCTAGCCGAAATTCAGGATCTTACAGGTTTAGGAAAATTCATAATGATGTTTATGTACAAACAACTTATACATAACCCTATACCCCTAAACACAGTAAAAATTAAAAGCAGGTAGATTACTTTCCTAAAGTATGTTAGAAGCCACATTATATCAAAAGGTTTCCCAGAAGTCCTTCGCTGAAGAATTTCTCTGCATCCTCTCAGGATACTTTCAACTCCTTTGCCAGTGAGCTGGGGCTTTGCAACTGAAAGCCCAAAGTTGGTTTATAGAGAGTCTGTTCGAACCTGAATATGACCTGACCTGTTTTCTTTATGGTGAGCTTTCCCAGGATCCATCAGGATCTCTCTGCAAAGAGTCTTTTACTTCACTTGAGTTGTGCAAACTTCAGTGTGCATCCAATATAAAATCAATGGCAACTATGAATATTGTCCAATGCAGCAATTAAAAAAATAAAGTAAAATCATCCAACCATAAACACCACCACCAACAAAATATCTTCTGTGTTTAATTTTTCTGTCGTAAACGAGGCATTACCAAAGAGGAAAGGAGGATTCAAGAGCATATAGAAAGGGTGAATGTAACTTAGAAATTACATAATGGCATCCTGGACAAATAAAATGATTCATTGTGAGACCTGTGCTTTTGTAAAACTGTATATTGCTTTATTCTCTTCACCCTGTAAGACACTAGAATATCAAACAAAGTAGAAGAAGTTGATGTCTCATAAAATATGCTGTCTTGTTCTTTCTTATTCTCAGAGTGTTTATACTAGAGTGCTGTTTCAAGCTTCTCCATTATAGTATCCACATGCACTCCTGGCAGCGTATTTCACTCTGAGCTGATCCGTATGAGTGGAGAATGGTCCTTTCTCCAAATTTTTCTGCATTGTAGATGTGGTCTGTGATGAAAACAATGAGAAAGAAATAATATTCGCTTCCCATTCTGTGTTTTGTTTTTCTTTTTGAAATTGACAGTATAGTGGAGGATAGTGTTCTCACTTTCTTGGCTGCTCCCTTAGAAAATGCAAAGATATTAATTTCACTGCGCTGAAAACCCAGGACAGAGCAGATTTCCTGCACTGCACTACAAATTAGGTCCATGTTCTAGAAATATTGGTCTGAGAACAGATCACTCTCACACAATTTTCTGCTCTCTGCACTAGTATTATTGACTGGTCTGTCTACCTCTCATAAAACATGCTTTTTCTGAAAGCCTGTGGGATCCTTAAGAAACAATCATGTTGTGCAGTAGAGATTTAAAGACTTAAAATATGCTTAGATGTCATACTGGTTCTTTGCACAGGGGGCACATTTAATTCAGTGTAAGACCTTTTTACAGTAGAATCTAATTTTAATAATTTAATGATTTAATAATTGATCTTTCAGATTGATTGAAGGCTCATGGTCCCCTTTAGATATTAATCTTCCTCAGAACACATTTAGGTCATTATTGTTGTATATACTAAAAGCAGGTAACCACAATACTGTGTGTCTGTTATGACTTCAGGGACAATGTAGCATCACTGTCTGTGGTATCTCTTTTCTGGTTCCAATCTAGAATCAAGGACCTGTTGAGACATTTGACTTCAAAGTGATTCAGGGTTCATTTCTACCCTGAGGGGTGGATTTTTTATTTTTTTTTTAATTTTTTTTTTAAATTTTTTTTTTTTTGTGAAAGAGTACTTCTTATAGCCACATCTGGATTTTCAATTCTTTTGAAGCTAAATTTCAGTGGGTGCAGTGCCACACAATATATTTATTCCAGCTTAGCTAAGTCAATTACTTTATAAAGGCCCCACACTTTCTTCCTATGTGGCATGCCTTTGTGTTTTCACAACTGCTACAGATCTTAAAAGAGAAAACTTCTGTTTGTTAGGTAGAATGACCAGCATGTGGCTGTACTGGTATTGATGCTGAAGCTTTGTACATTAAAGATAAGAATTGTTTCCAGGTATGTTAACAATAAAATCTTTCTCTTAGGGTAAGGTAATGAGCTCATATTTACACAGGGAAAATCAGATACTGAAGCAGAATAGTGGGCAAGATCTAATATCCATCTGACTCTCACAGTTACTTTTTTTATTGGTCCCATATCTTAATATAAACATAAGTTTTGTTCTTTTCCATGTAAGGTTATTATGATTATTATTTCAATCATCAGTCATTTGCTGTTTATTGTACTGATATAAAAAGTCATGAAAAATTAAGTATCTGAGAAAAAAATATTTTCAAAACACTGGAAATTGGGCAAGCTGCTCAGAGTTCAGATAAGGTGTTCAGAAATCTCTTGTTCTATCCAATCCACCTTTAGTGCCAAGAATTGAAAAACCCCAGATTCTGTTGTTCTTTCTGCTTCATCCATTTATATCTCATGTAGATATACATTTTTTCATAGGAAGCAGTCTCCAATTATTCCTGCAGTTATTAAAGAGCTGCCAAATTTTGGCCTGAAATTCTCTATATCTTTATTCCACTCTTTTATCAAGCCATAACACTTTCAGATGATGTTATCAAAAACTTAAATAAATATGCAATCAAAAAACATAACATTGATCTGAAAATATTGTAAGTAAATTTCGAGACCTGACTTCAGGCTTCTGTTATTTTTATCTTATAGTGACCGAAATTCCATCTATTGCTATGTGTTTTATAATAGGTACAAAGAGAATCTCAGAACCTCTCACTTCAGTTGTTACGTTATTTGTGCCCCAGGAAACACCCTCAAATCCAAGTTCTGAAAGACAAAAGAAATGGAGGAAATGAACTTACTATTTCATCTGGAAAAGTAAGTTAAATCCAGTCACATCTCCCACTGAACCCAAAAGATAGCATTTAATGTCTCTACATGGTAAAGGTATACTATCAAATATCTACTATCAGATTTTAATCACCATGTAATATGAGTATTGCAAATGTTGAAATCATGTGGATGTAAAGCTGGAAGGAACCTTGAGAAATCCCATAATCCAAAGCCCTGCCTGTTTTGTGAGATCTGTACAGCTGCAGTATCAACCTAATCCTTTCTAATCTTTAATAACATTGATTCTCAAACATATCCACATGGGTGAGGGACATACAGCAAGCCATTCATGGGCAGGAGAGGTAGGAATGAGTTGAAATACATTGGAGTTTCCAGAAGTCACAGATGTTTCCAACAAAGGAGGGACCAGAAGACCAAATTTCCTTGTCCCTGCCTGGTCTTCCTACTACCAAGTTAGTGTCCCAGGTGAGACAGAAAATTTCAGATACAGCCTCTCAGTACCTTGCTGAGTGTGCTACATGGCATCAGATTCACATGATTATACGATGCAGAAGTAGGAGGCCACAGTGTGATTTTCTAGTTCTGCCTTTCTTTCCTGCTCTAGTACACTATTGCTTAGGTCTTTTACTCTAGGCAGTTATCATTATCAGATTTGATAACTCCCTCTGACCCTGAGGTTACTACTATTATTAGACTTTTGTCAACCAAACAGAGAAAACAAACACTGTGCTGTGTCTGTCCACTGTTGTGAAACATCCTTAAAATCTGCAGTGCCAGTCAAAGCTGAAAGGAAAAATAGAAGTAAATCACTTTACATATGACTGATATGAACATAACATCTTCATCTGTTCCTGTGTCTGTCTCATTCATCATTTCTTGCTCTTTGCGAGATGCATGGGCTGCTTGCTTGCTTCCAGGAATTTTAGTTCAGACTTGATGAAGAGAAATAATTTTTCCTAAGATTTTTTTAATTGCTTTAAATGAAAATTTGATATAAAGACCATTACTTCCAGGTGTTTTGGGACAGAGTGTCATCCAGGAACCAGAAGGGAATGTCACAGTCATCATAGATCATATTATGGCATATGCATCGGGGGAAGGGAAGG